>NC_142945.1:9343853-9353853 GCF_046866305.1 Octopus bimaculoides | reverse complement strand
ATTTGCATGCAATATTCAATTAGATCCTTATTTATGAAAGGAAGAAATGTCATAGAAAAGCAAAAAAGGAAAAAAAGAAACCTAAAGAATAAAAATGAGAATAAATAAAAGACAAAAATGATAATAATGAAAAAAAGAACAAAAAAATAACCCACTTAGTTTGTCAAGAATGGTTGAATGAAATGATTGCTTCATATCTATAGAAGCACATGCGTGATACTTAGATTACATATATCTTTAATCTTTAATCTTTAAGCTCGTGTCAATCACCAGACTGCAGCCATGCTGGAGCATCACATTGAAGAATTTTGCTAGTCAAATGAATCGATCACAATATTCATGCTTTGTTTTTTTTTTTTTTAAGCCTGGTATTTATTCTATCAGTCTCTTTTGCTGGACTGCTAAGTTACAGGGACATAAACACACCAAGACCAGTTGCTAGCCAGTGGAGGTGGACAAAACAGACACACACACACATAGGTGCATATATATATATATATATATATATATATATATATATATATATGCATATATACATATATATTGAGAAAAGAGGAGGTCGTCAGAAGTTTGGTAAAAGAATTTTATATACAGTCATTATTATTTGCGCTTTCATCTGTCTTCGAGCTTGTCAAATAAATTTTATTTGACAATCGAAGATGATGAACAAAAGCGCTGACAAAGTAAAAAAATTCTTTTCTCAAAATTCTGCCGACCTCTTTTCTCAATATTCAATATCTACACACCACTTCTAACACACTATACATGTATGTAATATATACATACATACATATCATCATCGATTAATGTCCGCCTTCAGAGTTTCAGATGCTGGGACCAAAAGAAGATGTCTTTTGGCCCCGGCATTTGAAACTCCAAGTATTATTATGGCAACTAACTGATTGCTCTATATTATATACTTATAGATAAATTCCTCTGTTTACATAATATTGAGGTCTCATTCATTCTTTTGTTGTCATATTAATATTATTATTAATCATCATCATTTAACATCCACTTTCCATGCTAGCATGGATTTGACTGGAGACTGACGAACCGGACGGCTACACCAGACTCTAATCTGATCTGGCAGAGTTTCTACAGCTGAATGCCCTTCCTAACGCCAACTACTCCGAGAGTGTAGTGGGTGCTTTTTACGTGCCACTGGCACGAGGGCCAGTCCGGCGGTACTGGCAAACGGCCACGCTCAAATGGTGTTTTTTATGTGCCACCTGCACAGGAGTCAATCCAATGTTTTGTTCACATATATATATATATAACAGAAAAGGACAGGTTTAGGTCACTGATGATCCAAAACTAATAAGTACACTCGTTAGTGCTGTAATTGGGAATCTGTTAGGATCCAAGTTCACAACTTGGAGCTGGTGATCAGTAGCAGACTTCGGAGTCAGAGGGTATAAATCAAAGGAGAAGGAAAACGAAATGAAGGCAGGACAAGCTTATCAGATCATTTAAAATATTTTCATTAATATAATCAATGTAAAGGTGAATCAGAGTAAGGAACATTAATTACATTAATTAAAATATTTTCAATGATCTGATAAGCTTGTCGTGCCTTGGTTTTTTTGTTTTCATCTTCCTTTAATTCATATGTGTGTCTGTATATATGTATACACATATGCACTCGAACATTATAATGGCAATTTTAATTTTAAAGCAATTTCAGAAAAGTTCACAGAGTGAAGATAACAAATTAAAAATGATATTCCAATTCATTATTTTGTAACTTATTTTTCCTATAAATATTCAAGTTATTCTGGCATCTTTTCTCTTTGTTTTTATTTCCCTTTCAAATTTCACTGTTACAATATCCAGACGTCAATGAAAGATATGCAGGACAATATTATCATTTCATAAATATATATTATTAAGACAGAAAGCTGGTAGAGCCATTAGCACGCCAAGCAAAATGCTTAGCGGTATTTCGTTCGACTTTACATTCTGAGCTGTAAGTCCACCGTGGTTGACTTTGCCTGTCAGCCTTTCAGGGTCAATAAATTAAGTACCAGTTGAACACTGGAGCCAACTTATATCAAACAAGGTTTGTCAGTGGGAGTGTCTTTATTCTGGCAGAAGGGTTTGTCTATCAGTGAGAGGACTTTTATTCCAGCAGAAGGTTTTGTCTATCAGTGGGTCTTTATTCTGGCAGAAAGTATTGTCTGTCAGCGAGCTGGCAGAAACGTTAGCATGTCGGGCGAAATGCTTAGAGGTATTTCGTCTGCCGTTACGTTCTGAGTTCAAATTCCGCCGAGGTCGACTTTGCCTTTCATCCTTTCAGGGTCGATAAATTAAGTACCAGATACACACTGGGGTCGATGTAATCGACTTAATCCCTTTGTCTGTCCTTGTTAGTCCCCTCTATGTGTAGCCCCTTGTAGGCAATAAAGAAATAAGAAAGTATTGTCTGTCAGTGGGAGGGGTTTATTCTAGCAGAAGGATTTGCTTGTCAGTGGGAGAGTCTTTATTCTAGCAGAAGGGTTTGTCTGTCAGTGAAAGGGTTTTAATTCCAGCAAGAGGTTTGTCTCTCAGTGGAAAGGCCTATACCCCAGCAATTTTTATCTGTTAGTGACAGGGTTTATCTATCAGTCAATATGATTGGTTGTCAACCTACCATTTGTAGGAGAATTAACCAGGTTGTCAGTGAGTGAGTGACAGGTTTTCTCAATCTATAGGTCAGTAACATGGTCTGAATGCTAATCTGTGAAAAAAAAGAAGTTGGTTGCCTGCTGCAAGTGCCAAGTAGAATTTACTGAGTTAAACGTACAGAACTTCAACAGCCAAACCATTCTTTCTGCATATAATATAAAACCAGTTCGTCCATTATTTTCTTCGAAAGAAGAAAAAGAGAAAAATCAATAGAAATGTAGGATAATAGCGACATTAGTATCAGTAACAGAGATAAGAGAAAACGCTTACCTTATCGCCAGTTAGAGCATAGGCCGAGAGGAAGCCGCCAAGGAAGCGGATATTGGTTTCAAATACAGACAGATCAGCAGACTAGAAGTAAAGAAATTCGAAGAAAAAAAATTTAGAACAATAACACATGAAAGGAAGAAGAATATTCAATAATTCTATAAATGTGAAGAAAGATCAAAAAGAGAAAAAAAAAAACAAACTAATAACAATAAAATTTCTCAAAGTATGGAGCCTCATATCTAGAAATTAAGCATTTTTTTTTTTCTTATCATAATCTCAAGCAAGATCTAAAGATTATGTCGTGGTCAAACCCCCAAGTGTCATCAACCGTATATCTTAATCCTGAATGTGTATGTAGTTCCAGGGTGGATTTGAACTCGGAGCCGAGTTAATTATAAATTTAACACAATGACCGATGCTCCAGCCCATGAATGTCATTAGTAACTTAGTAGAAATGAATGTTTTCACATATTAACCCTGGAGAATTCAGATTTCTTTGTCCGAGGTACTGCCAAACCATTTATTCACATCGTTTTGAATTAATCATGCATTATCATCGTTTAATGTCCGCTTTCCATGCTAGCATGGGTTGGACGATTTGACTGAGAACTGGTGAAACAAGATGGCTACACCAGGCTCCAATCTGATTTGGCAGAGTTTCTACAGCTGGATGCCATTCCTAATGCCAACCACTCCGAGAGTGTAGTGGGTGCTTTTACGTGCCACCGGCACGAAGGCCAGTCAGGCGGTGCTGGCAACGGCCACACTCAAAATGGTGTATTTTACGTGCCACCTGCACAGGAGCCAGTCCAGCGGCACTGGCAACAATCTCGCTCGAATGTCTTTACATGTGCCAGGAAGGCAACGCTGGGCACAGGTGCCATGTTTTTCTAATTTTTAGAATGGCATTGTAGAGTAGGTGTGAGAGGTCTGACATGGCCAGTTTAAATGCTAAAGGTCACTATAATTTGCTAATCTCTAACACACACACACACTCTCTCTCTCTGTTTGTCCTTTCTCCAATGGAAGGTAACCCTAATTTTACTGGATTTATCTCTTGTGTTTCCTGTACATTGGATTTATCTCTGCTTCCTGTATACAAACTAATATGTATATATTCCCTCATGACAGGAAACTCCGAGAACATACTTTCTATACAAATTGTATTAACTGGAAAGTTACATTTGTGCTTAATTGATGGTTAAACAGCATTAATGTTATTGATAAGATACATTTATTGCAATTATACAAATGAGAAATTTATCTAATTTAATACAATTTTAATTTAATAACTATTACCATTTTGTAATATAGAATTTATATTCCATTGCCTGTGAAATTATAAAAAAAAATTACAGTGACTGAATATATAAGGCACAAACAGTGGCTCAGTAGTTAAGAAGTATGCATCCTAACCATACAGTGTCCAGTTCAGTCCCACTGCATGGCACCATGGGCAAGTATTGTCTACCAAAGCCCTCCGGTTGCCAGGTTGACCAAAACATTGTGAGTGAAAAAGAGCCTGTTGTATACACCCATTCTTTTATTTTTTCACTTGTTTCAGTCATTTGACTGTGGCCATGCTGGAGCACTGCCTTGAAGGGTTTTAGTTGAACTATTCAACCCTAGTACTTATTCTATTGGTCGCTGTTGCCGAACTGCTAAGTGACAGGTATGTAAACACATCAGCATCGGTTGTCAAGCGATGTTGGGTGGACAATCACAGACACACAAACATATACATACATATATATATATATATATATATATACAATGAGCTTCTTTCAGTTTCCGTCTACCAAATCCATTCACAAGGCTTTGGTTGGCCCATGGCTATAGTAGAAGACACTTGCCCCCAAAAAATGAAAGGCAAAGTCAACGACAGTAGGATTTGAACTCAGAATTTAAAGACAGATGAAATTTCACTAAGCATTTTGCCTGGCGTGCTAATGATTCTACCAGCTCACTGTGTTATAAAAGCCCCCCCCCCCCCCCACCTTCATCTCTTGAGGGTAAGCTGATATTTCTAGCGGAAAATCATATATTTCCTAATGTGATATATATAATTTACTTAGCCATTTAGAGATTTCATAATGGCAATATCTTAATTTCTTTCTAGGACTCCAATCTCTTAGATGAATAACAGGTGAAGTTAATGGTGTTGCTATCGCTGTTTTGCTCCAGCTAGGCACCGATTCAGCAATCCTATGATCAAATACATTTCAAATAGAGAGCATCTTACTTTAAGAGGTGGCCTACGACTGCATTATCCAGTGTTCTTTCTGCTTCTAAGGTGGCAGGGTGTGATATGAGGGAGGTTTGGCTGCTATTTATAGCATATTGAGTAACCACCTAGTGGCTCCCTTGGTGGCTTGTTAATAGGTAACATGAAATGATAGCATGACATGTAGTCTTTTTTTTTTTTCCTAGAGAAAGGTATTAATAAGCATTTCTCTTATGAAAACAGAGGGCTATTCTGAAAGCTTAGTTAATGCGTGGTCAACGGTCTGTGAAATGAATCAACGGCCATGACGACGACGACAACGACGAAGAAGAAAGTGTGTGCTTGTGTGTGTGTATGGGGGAGGGAAATTTGAAATATAAAAAAATAAAATAAAATTGACACATTAAAAATATTTCTCTTGAACATCAGATTTCTTTCTTTTTTTAAATTTTTATCCGGAAAGCGGAAAATTAATAACAAATGGATATGAAATGAAAATATGAATACATTAAACATCGAAATATAAATTATCATTATCATGATAATTAATTATCATCATCATCATCACTACCACCATTACCACTTCTGCCTGATGACATTATCCAACATATCATCGTCTAAGTTGGTGACATATGAAATGAGAGAAATTTGGCTGTTATTTCTAGCAACCCTCCTGACCATCTAGAACAGTGACTCTCTAGCAGGGGCCATCTGACCCCTGGGGTGAGGGTCCAAATAAAGTTTTTTTGTTAGAATTTATGTGCAATAAATGGCTTATAATTTTATAATACACCAAATATTTCAATAATTATTTTTATACAATTCCTGATAATATTTAGTTCTAAAAATACAACAAGACCATCTAACTATTGAACGGCTACGAGGGTCCACCTGAGTAAAATAGGAATCAATCAAAGGGGTCCACAGGTAAAAGATGGCTGGGAACTGTTGATCTGGAGGTGAGTTGTTCATTCCAGGTAGTTTTACTGGGTCTTTATCTCCAGGCCAGGCCTGCTTGACTAAACCTATGATCAAAAGCATTCTAACTGTGACCATCTCATCTTAAAATGAATAGTGGGCAATAAACAAGGAACCCAGAACCACATTATCCAACATGCCCCCTTTTCTAAAATGACAGTGTGAAATGCCACTACAAGGTCCAGTCTTTTGTTACAGTGTAATGGCTTTGTGTGCCTCAAAGACCTTGAAAGCTGTGCCGGTGGAGTGGAAGCTAGTGTCTCTTATGCTGGACAGGTCAGGTTAAAGAACAGGGGCTAGACTAATAGGGATCAGCTCTTCATAGAGGTAAAAATGGGTTTGTAGCTAAGTTATAAGAGCAATGATGATGATTCAAAACCAATACGAGCTGAGACAAAAAGGCCTTCCCTCAGAGGAGACACGAAACATTGTCATTTAATGTTTGTTGTCCATGCTGGCATGGGTTGGACAGTTTGAGTGTGGCTGGCAAGCTGCAGAGCTGCACAAGGCTCCAGTCTGCTTAGTCATGGTTTCTACAGCTGGATGCTTTCATGTGGCACTGCATGAAGGCTTTCATGAGGCACTGGCACAAAACTCTTTCAAGTCAATCATCTTCACCAGGGGGATGGGGCAGCTTTATCGCTCCTACCGTGGTGTATGGGTCTTATTGAGTACAGTAAGACACCAGGCAGTACAGCAAAACCTGAAAGGAACCAAGATCCTGTATTACAGGTCAGGTCCTGGCTTGGAACTGAGAAGGTAGGTGGAAGAGAGGCCACCCTAGAAGTAGCTGGAGGCTGGATACCGAGGCAGGGCTAAAAAAAGAAGGGATCCAACTGGAGAGAAACAAAGAGAGATAAGCCAGAGTTGAGAGCAGAGTAGAAAAGTTACCAGTAGTTTATAATCTATTGGGAACAAAGGGCTCAAGTAAAAGAGTGTGAAATGAGAGAGATTTGACTGTTATTTCTAGCAGACTCAACAACCACACAGGGGCAATGCCAGTAACACCAGGTAGCTTCAATAAATGTCGGTTGCAACTCAACCATTGCCAGATACTGGAGTACTGGGAATTAAATGTAGGAAGGATGGGCCTGGGAAGAGGACATTTTGGTTTCAATTCTCCTGGGGTAGGCATAAATATGGCACAAAGAAATAAGAATTAGAAAGAAAAGTTAGGAAATACACATAAAAAAAAAAAAACCCAAACAAACCCTCTCTTTCTGTTTTTTGTTAATTCCGTTTTTATTTAATAAATTAATGAACTTCTGTTGTAGTTGATAAATGTCACTGGCTGCAATTAATTTAATGATTAATAGTGGAGGAGTGTGTGCGCGTGCGTGCATGCACAAGCACGTGCATATGTCTGAGAGAGAGAGAGGGATGTTACCAGTGTATATATACATATATATATATAAGGCCCAGAGTGTATATAAGCAAATGAATATTTTAACACCAACCCAATAGTTTCATGCAAATATATATATATATATATATATGAGAAATTAGAGTGACAAAGGAGTAAACGATTATGGTCGGCCCGAGGCTATAGTAGAAGACACTTGCCCAAGGTGCCACACAGTAGGACTGAACCTAGAACCATGTGGTTGGTAAGCAAGCTACTTACCACACAGCCACTCCTGTGCCTATATATATATCTTAACTGACTTAATGTGCATGGGTATACACACACACTATTAAAAACGCTATGCTGCAGAATATAATTCACTCACAAATTCTAATTTTATTCAAGAATACAGAATCACACATACACTAGCAATACACTTGATGGCACATACATACTCACACACAAACATATATTTACACCTGCATACACCAACATATACATCTATCTCTCCATATATGCACACACACACACACACACACACATATACACATCTACATAAACATACTTATGTGCATATAGATATAGATAAATAAATGCATACACACCCATAAATATATATGTGCATATGAATATAAACACATGCACATACACACACATGTACAGATATAATATCAGCTTGCACAAAACGTTACAGACCAACGAAAGAAGTGCAACACATAATGATGAACGTAAAGATAAGATGAATAAGAAGCAGAAATTGAATTTGCAGGTATGACGTGGCTCAATTGCCACCCTGTTCCACAACTTTACTTGAAATGCCGTCAGTTGCCGACGAAGGTGTGAGCCATCATTTGAAGTGGCACCGAAATGAAATGAGAATGTCATTTGCTCTTCTAAAAGTACTGGAATATTTACTGTCTCCTTACAACTGAAAGGTGTCTTTTTGCTACAAGAAAGAATTGACAAAAGAGACTTGGCACTACCGAAAATAAAATAAAAAGAAAAGAAACAAAATGTTTCTGGGTTTTTTTTTTTTTTTTTCAACTTGTTTGTTTCCAGACTTTCAAGAGACAGCAGCAGATATGTTGGTTGACAGAAGTGAATTAATGGTAAAATTGTGAATGTGTCGAATACTTTGATGTAGAGGGGGTTGTGATAGCGGAGTTGGCAGCAAGGTGGGAAAATGGGAAGGAGAGAAATTTCGGAATTTCAGAGGGAGGCCGTGAGTAAAGTATTTGTGTGGAGAAACATGGATATATATTTATCATTCTTAAGCAAATATATTACTGACAGGAACCTCGAAGTTTCGGCCAGTCAAGCCATCATCGCCTAACTGGGCAAAACTTCCAAGGCACTGTCAACACTATTCTGGTTTAAGAATAATAAATTTGTACTCTACAAAAGTGTAGAGTAACCCCGTCAGATTAATGTAAAATTGTTTTTATTATGTGTGTGTGTTGGCACTCCGTCGGTTACGACGTCGAGGGTTCCAGTTGATCCAATCAACGGAACAGCCTGCTCGTGAAATTAACATGCAAGTGGCTGAGCACTCCACAGACACGTGTACCTTTAACGTAGTTCTCAGGGATATTCAGCGTGACACAATGTGACAAGGCTGACCCTTTGAATTACAGGCACAACAGAAACAGGAAGTAAGAGTGAGAGAAAGTTGTGGTGAAAGAGTACAGCAGGGTTTGCCACCATCCCCTGCCGGAGCCTCGTGGAGCTTTAGGTGTTTTCGCTCAATAAACACTCACAACGCCCGGTCTGGGAATCGAAACCGCGATCCTATGACCGCGAGTGCTGCCCTAACCAATGGGCCATTGCGCCTCCACTTGTTTTTATTATAACTGCACATAAAAAGAGCCATCAACATATAAGTACACACATATTTATATATGTGATTGTGTATATATATATATATATATTGATAGAAAAGACAACAAAAGAAAGAAATAGACCTCAATATTATGTAAATAGAGGAATTTATTTGTAAATAATATGTGACAATTATTTGGTAGCCATGATAAAACTCCGAGTTTCAGATGCCGGGGAGGAAACCCACGCCACCATCTCTTCAGTTATCTCGATGTAATCAACTTAAACCCTTTGTCTGCCCTTGTTGATCTCCTGTATGTTTAGCCCCGTGGGCAATAAAGAAATATATGCATGTGAGCATATTTTTCTGTTTATGATGAGATTTTTTATATCAGTCATCTTTTATCTTTTACTAGTTTCAGTCATTAGACTGCGGCCATGCTGGGGCACCGCCTTTCGAACGAAACAACCCCAGTCCTTGTTTCTTTTCTTAAGCCTGGTACTTATTCTATCGGTCTCTGTTGCCAAACTGCTAAGTTACAGGGATATAAACACACCAACACCAGTTAGTAGTAGTGGGGGACAGACACAGACACACCCATACATATATGTATATATATATGTATGTATATATATATATATATATATATATATATATATATATATATATATATATATATATATATATAAAGCGCATT
>NC_142945.1:9296353-9338853 GCF_046866305.1 Octopus bimaculoides | reverse complement strand
CATGACCTCTCAGATGACAGACAAAAGTCATACCTTACTGCGCACTTTTAACTGGTTAGGTCTAGACACGTCTTTTCATTACGTGGGATGACAAATGAGGTTATCACAAAGAAACATCTGTACAATGGATTATCGTGATAAAGTGCTTGAACAATAAGGGTACCACCCTCCGAGTCTCTGTGATTAGTACCTGTGGCAGGTGAAAGTGAGATGACCGGTAATCATGTGAAACTTCAGGTTTTACATCAGTGTTCACTCTCCTAGATGGATGCTGTGACAACAGTTAGGGGTCCCTTAATCCTGATGGTCTTACTGCATGCCCTAAAGCCAACCAAAAACAGTCCTGCATACCCCAACCCCCGTATATATGTACATATATACATATATATATATATATATATATATATATATATATATACACACACACGTATTTACACATATATACACATGTCTAGATCAGAGACATACATAATTATACGTATGTATATTTGTGATTGTATGCATGTTCTAGCTTTTCTGCACCTATGCACTGCATGCGCGCGCGCGCGTGTGTGTGTGTGTGTCAATTCATATGCTACAGATGTATATATATATACATATGTATATATATCATCATCATCGTCGTTTAACGTCCGCTTTCCATGCTAGCATGGGTTGGACGATTTGACTGAGGACTGGTGAAACCGGATGGCAACACCAGGCTCCAATCTAATTTGGCAGAGTTTCTACAGCTGGATGCCCTTCCTAACGCCAACCACTCAGAGAGTGTAGTGGGTGCTTTTACGTGTCACCCGCACGAAAACGGCCACGCTCGAAATGGTGTATATATATATATATATATATATATATATATATATATATATATATATATATATATGTAGGTATTTATAAATACTAACAGATGCACACAACGACATGCATAATTATATTTATGTCCATTTGTGAGCATGTTCTACCTTCTGTGTATTTATGTTATATAATATATGTATATATATATATACACACTCATACACACCTGTAGTCTTATGCACATATGTACATGAACATGTTGTGTGTGTGTGTGTGTGTGTGTGTGTGTGTGTGAATGTATTCCACACATATTTGTCATTCATCGTTTTATCAATTTAACAATGAGCTATTTGTTTGCTTGTTTCTCTGTCGAGTGCGATCGACAATTATGCGACAGCTTATCTGATGAAACTTTGCGATAAATGTTTGGCTACATTTAATCAATATGGTGTAGCATGTATTTTATCATCAGCTGAGTGTTACCAGTATGCGTACATGTATGCGCACACACACACGTGTGTGTGTGTGTGTGTGTGTTGTGGTATGTGCATGTGTTTGTGGGTCGGTGTTTGTTTACAAACAGAAACCGCTTATACAAGCACTCCCAGTTTTCCTAAGTGCTCTAATATCTGATCCAATATGTTGGTACAAGGATATTTAATTATATTTATAAATTAATACAGGCAGGAGCATGACTGTGTAGTTAAGAAGTTTGCTTCCCAACTACATGGTTTCAGGTTCAATCTCACCGCGTGGCACCTCGAGTCTTCTATTATTCCCTTTCTAACACCAACCTCTTTACAGAGTGTACTGGGTGCTTTTATTCATGCCGCCAGCACTTGTGAGGTTGGCACATAGCTTGCAAGATGGAAAAAGAACAGAGAAGAAAAGATAGGAAAAGGGAATAAAGTTGTGGGACCAAGGGTCTTCAAATATTGCCTTAAACTGACTAAAACCTTGTGAGTGCACGCACGTGTATGCATTTTGTCCCCTTGTCTTGATGGGGAACTGATATGTGTAATGAAATGAAAATGTAATTAACTGTAAATTTCAAAAGTTTGTTGGCTATATCCTCCCTTTGACAATGGCAAGTCCCTTAACTCCTTGTGGGCCGGACATCGGGTCGCTGCAAGAAAGCCTGACAGAGCCCATTCCTCTCCAGGCTAAACTCATTTCAACTGCTGAATGGACTGCAGCAATGTGAAATGAAGAGTTTTGCTCAAGAACATAATGAACCGCTTGGTCCAGGTTTGGAAACCACAATCTTATGGTCGTGAATCCAACACCCTAACCACAAAGCCATCCGACTCCATATATCTTCACTTTACAAGCATATAATTGCTGAAATATTATTATATAATAATTTAAAATCTATTATATTACATTATTTCAGCAACACTGATGATAGAAGACTCCTCAGGTATGAACATAAAGTTTTATAAAACAAAGTACAGGGTTGAGGTTCATATCCACAGAAAAAAAAGACACCCACTACACTCTCAGAGTGGTTTTTAGGAAGGGCATCCAGCCATAGAAACCTTGCCAAATCAGATCAGAACCTGGTGCAGCACCCCGGCTCACCAATTTTCAGTCAAATCATCTAACCCATGCCAGCATGGAAACGGATGTTAAATGATGATGATGATGATGATGATGATGATGATATGTTACACTCTCAAGGATTAGGCCAGCCCAGGGGTGTAGCAGAAGTCACTTGCCCAAGGTGACATGCAATGGGACTGAACCTGGAGTCATGTGGTTGGGAAGCAAGCTTCTTACCACACAGCCATGCCTCTGTGTGTGTACATGTATACAGATAATTTGGTGTAGGTCTTACAGCTGGACACCCTCCCTGATGCTAACCACTTTAGAGTGTACTGGGTACTTTTTTTTTCCATGCCACTGGCACTAGAATGGGTTGCCAAGTAACTAGCAAGACAGGAAAAGAGCAAGCAATAGGTAAAGGAGGAAAAGGGAACAGCCCCTTGACTAAGAGTGGGGGAGTATTTGAGAGGACTAGGAGGAGATATTATGCCAAGGACATGCAGTGGTGTCTTGCTTTGGAGAAGATACATGACTATCCCACATGTGTGTGTGTGTGTGTGTGTGTGTGAGACAGGGAGAGAGAGAGAGAGGGAGGCAGGTTTCAGCTTCTTTCACTCACAATCTTTTATTCAGCCTGGATTTGATAGTAGAAAACACTTGTCCAAGATGCCGTGCAGTGGGATTGAACTCAAAATCACATGGCTGGAAAGCAAGCTTCTTAAACCACACAGCCACACATGTCGAGGCCATTGTGAATGCATTGACCAAATTTTTATTCGCTCCTCACAGCTTGCTTTTCTCAAAGAACACCTTTGCTACTTACCTTATTAAAAGAAAACATTGCTAAAGAAGATTTTATTAAGGGGGAAAAGAATTTTAAAAAAAAATCTATTATGTAACTTAAGTCAATAGCATGAGAAAAATTCATAGAAATACACTCAGTAGATATTATATAGATTTAGCTGTGAAACGGGTGTATACAAAAATTCCCATAGCTACAGGCTCTGCTGTCTCAGAAGGAAAAATAGCAAAGAATATAAAGCAGCAACAAAACTGACAAACATTTGTAAATGTAGAGAAAAAAATGACCTTTTATTTGAATGGACAAGAGGAAGCTGAAGTGATATGAGTTTACAACATATGGCAAAAATATGACAGTAATGGATTTGTTGGTGCAGGAGTGGCTGTGTGGTAAGAAGCTTGCTTCCCAACCACATGGTTCTGGGTTCAGCCCCACTGTGGGGCACCTCGGGAGAAGTGTCTTTTATTATAACCTTGGACCAACTAAAGCATTGTAAGTGGATCTGGTAAACGGAAACTGAAAGAAGCCTGTCGAGTGTGTGTGGTTAAGTGGTTAGAGCGTTGGGCTCACAATCAGACCATGTGCCTATAGCAGAAAGGATTATAATCAGTTCATATACACGCAAGATTCTAATCTGTTGGAAAAAAAAAAAGAAGAAAGTTTCCTAAACATCAAGCTCCAACAAGTAATTTTAGATGCCAAGAACTGTCGTAAGTATCCTAGCTGTCCTTAATAAAACTACTTCCTGCTGTATCATCACCACCACCATCATCATCATCATCGTCATCATTTTTATTTACAAATAAGAGCAAATTCATTTGAGTTTTTCCCTTCCTTTACGGAACTCTCTGGTAATTCCATTTAAATCCTGGAATTTATTAGCCATGAAATTATTTAACTTCTGACTTGTCACTTTCATACTTTCATACCAGTTTAAGTATCGGCTCCCTCCTGACAAAAACGCTACACTTTTCCATTTCAAGCCTGTCCAAGCATTCAAACCATTATTAATGCTCCTAAATTATTGTCTGAGCCGAAAGATCTTCAATTTCACAGGTGGTGGTGGTGGCTGTTATTAGTTTTATTGTGGTGGTGGTGGTGGTGCTTGTTAATTTTTATTTTATTTTATTTTATTTTATTCCGTTTTATATTTTTAATGTTCTGCAATATTGCAGTTACGATTTATTCATTGCTCTGTGTATTTTGCCAAAACCTGTTTGGCATGAATGGCTTCGTAGAGGTGTGATTTATGGTACAACACTGTTCCCTCAACAGGAGAATTTCAGCATTGCATAACATTCCCTCCTCCCACCCATCTCTCTCTCTCTCTCCCCTTACATATCTCTTAGTCTTTTTACATATCTATTTCTCTGTCTCTTATATATATCCTGCTCTCTCTCTCTCTTCTCCTTACATATCTCTTCGTTCTCTTTCCCCTTATATATCTCTTCCTCCCTTTCTCCCCATATAGCTCCTCCTCCTTCACACTACATCTATGTCTCTTCCTCTCTCTCCCCTTATATCTCTTTCTCTCTCTCCTCCTATCACTCTCTCTCTCCTTATATTTCCCTTTCTGTTTCTTTACATATCTCTTCCCATCTTTCATATATTTCTTTTCTTTTCTCCCCTTACATATCTCTTACTCCCACTCCTTTTATCTCTTCCTCTCCCCCTATCTCTATTACTCCCTCTCTCTCCTTCAATTACCTCCTTTACTCTGTCTTCCTCTCCTGCCTATATTTCTATGACTCTGTCTCTCCTGATATTAAAAGTAAAAGCAATACACCACCACCACACTTGTGCCCACCCCTCTCAGAATGATGTGGCTTGATAATTTCTTTCTTTTTGTTTTTTAATTTTTACTTCTTCCTTTATCACTATTATTATTATTATCATTATCATTATTATTATTATTATTATTATTATTTGTCTTATGATTATATTCTAAGAAGATAGGAGACAAATTTATAACCCCTCGAGATTTTAAAAGCCTGCATCATAGATTCCGATCTTTATAACACCATTTGCTTTCTTTATTAATATTTTCCCCCCACCTCATTTTTTTCTTTCTCCCCCCCCCCCCCCCCCCCCAAGCTCATTCGTGTCTGATCTTCTTTGCTACATATCAAATAGCTTTATTCTTCTTTTTTTCCTTTCTTCCAAGTACGATATTAGTGGCTCTACAGCAATTTAAACTTGCATATAGTTTATTGCTTGTAGCTTAGAGCGGCGAAGCCTAAAACAGCATCTAATTGCTGCCTTTAAGATCTAACCTACAGCAGGCAAACCCCTACTGGCCCTTATTAGTATTGTAACTATTAAAACATAAAAAATAGGGAATTCTTCAGCTTGTGTGGTAAAAGAGAACCATTTTTTACTGATGAATATTGGAATTACAGAGGAGGTAGGGACAACCCTTTCCCTAATAAAACAAATAAGCAAAATGCAGAGCAAAGCTGAATGAACCTTCTCTTCCAAAGCAAATTGGATCCCTGCTTCCTTCTGATAAATATTACAAGCCCTTAAGTTTTTGTTTAGCCCCCTGCAGCAGCCCTACAGTAAAATACTTTAACCCTTTTGATCAACAACCCAGCTGAGATTAACCTTCTTCTTCTTAAACCATCGACCCCTTAAGGACTACAGGGCATTGATGACTTTTTCTTCACCGTTCTTGACTTTAAGAATGTCTATCCCTGCTTTTTCAGTTCTGCCCTATTGTCCTTACCCTTAGATAATTTTAAGGTGTCCCCATATATTGACCATGAAAAAAGACCTTCCTCTCCCAAGTTTTTAGGGTTTTGAGCTGTTATTGATGCTTATGTAACTTTGCTTCTTCTTGTTTTTTTTTTATGGCTGTGTGGCAAGAAACTTGCTTCTCAACCACATGGTGCTGGGTTCAATCCCACTGTGAGGCACCTTGGGCAAGTGTTTTCTACTGTAACCTCAGGCCGACCAAATCCTTGTGAGTGGATTTGGTAGATTTGCATTTTGAGCCTACGCTCTTCAACAGAAAGGAACACACAAATAAGCACAGAGAGAAAATAATATATATATATATATATATATTTGCCTTATCTATCTATATATCAATATCTATATATATGTCTAATCTATCTATCTATCTATCTATATATATATATATACACACACACATTTATGTCTATCTAAATATAGATGAGTATATGTATATATATACATACACACACAGATACACATATGCATATATTTATATAGATACACACACACACATATAAATATATATATACACACACATAAATATATATACACATATACGCACACACACACGTGTGGGTGTGTGTGTGTGTGTGTATATATATATATATATATATATATATATATATATATATATATATATATATATATATATTTGTATGTATTAGTGGATTATATCAGGGTACTTAACCCCCCAAAATCAATTTACTAATTACTTACCATAATGAAAGGATACGTTGAGAAATAAGAAAAGAGACTGATGCACCAAGCCAACCGACACACAGACAGACAAACACACAGACAGACAAGCATTTTCTGATGACTGGGATAGGAGTATTGATTACACAAAGTGGATTTGGACGTAATCCCTGAATATTTTATAACAGAGCAATCAGAAGAGGTTATTGTGGGGTTATTGTTTACAAAGCCACAAGTTAGTTGGACGCACGGACACATACGCACACAGAGAGACATGTGTATGTGTGTGTCTGGTCTTCGAAACGTCTAGATAGAATAGAGACAGCTGATGAAGGGATATTCCAAGGGGCTTTCCGTTTTCCTATGTGTTCGTTCCGTTGTCTGTAGTTTATTGTTCTAACGTCCTGTACCCTGATATGCATGTATATACACATGTAGATGTAAGTATGTACATATATGTGTGTATACATGTATATATATTCTTTGTATTATATATATATATATATATATATATATATGTGTAGGTCTATATTGTGTGTATGTATGCATGCGCATTTGTAAATTGTAAGCAAGTATACATAATTACACAAACACACACACACTAATACTTAATATGTATACACACACACATACTCAGATGCATTAAACACAAATACACGTACTTATACACGTTTACGTTGTGTGTGTGCATATATATATATATATATATATATATATATATATATATATATATATATATATATATATATATATATATAGATAAATAGAAAGAGAGAGACGTGCCTAAACATATAGAAATTATATGCAGGCATGTAAATTATAGACACATAAATACTGATATATACATATCTACACTGTGCCTCTCTCTTTCTATAAGGCATGTGTATGTGTGTGTGTATGTATATCATCATCATCATCATCATCGTTTAACGTCCGCTTTCCATGCTAGCATGGGTTGGACGATTTGACTGAGGACTGGTGAAACCGGATGGCAACACCAGGCTCCAGTCTGATTTGGCAGAGTTTCTACAGCTGGATGCCCTTCCTAACGCCAACCACTCAGAGAGTGTAGTGGGTGCTTTTACGTGTCACCCGCACGAAAACGGCCACGTTCGAAATGGTGTCTTTTATGTGCCACCCGCACAAGCCAGTCCAGCGGCACTGGCAACGATCTCGCTCGAAAATCCTACAGGAGCCAGTCAGGCGGTACTGGCAACGGCCACGCTCAAAATGGTGCATCTCATGTGCCACCCGCACAAGAACCAGTCCAGGGGCACTGGCAACGATCTTACTTGGCTTGCCGGGTCTTCTCACGCACAGCACATTTCCAAAGGTCTCGGTCAGTAGCCATCGCCTCGGTGAGGCCGTCATCGCCTCGGTATATAGGCATGTGTATATATACACACACATACACACACAGACACATATATGCATTCATGTATAAGAATTATATGTAAGCATATGTATTAAATTATACATACAAACATAGACATAAGCATACATACACACCTCGACAATATAAACACACGCACACACAGACACAGAGTCTATAGGTACTTCGTAACAGCTTAAGAGTTGGAGATAATGAATATGATGATCTTTATCGGAGAGTTAAGCAAAACAAGAGAGGGAGGGAGAGGGAGAGAGAGAGAGAGAGAGAGAGAGAAATTAAATAGTAGTTATAGAAAGGGCAAACTAATATTATTGTTATTAATAATAACGATGATAATAATGATAACAACAACAACAATGCACACATTAATGATAATTGCAATGATCGATCATGATTATCATAACGATTTCTGTCAGTTAATGATAAACTTCTGCCCAGCACTTTATACACACACACACACACACACACACACACACACACATAGGTGCAGGTGCGGCTGTGTTTTAAGGAGCTTGCTTCCCAATTGTATCGTTCCGGGTTCAGTTCGATTGTGTGACACCTTGGGCAGGTGTCTTTTACTATAGTATCAGGTTGACCAAAGATTTGTGAGTGGATTTGGTAGACGGAAACTGAAGGAAGCCCTTCCTGATGCCATCACTTTTAGTGGGGCCACCCCCAACATGCAATAATGCTGCATTACCAGTTCTACAAGATACACACAGTAGTCACATCGCATCCTACCCTTTTATAAAGAACCCCACCTCACCTAAAAAAGAAAAGGGGGGGACATATCATAATCTGAGATATATCATGCTTGGC
The DNA here is from genome assembly GCF_046866305.1 of Octopus bimaculoides. Lineage (NCBI taxonomy): Eukaryota > Metazoa > Mollusca > Cephalopoda > Octopoda > Octopodidae > Octopus > Octopus bimaculoides. The sequence goes on along the minus strand of NC_142945.1, from coordinate 9,330,073 downwards.
CATAAACTATATCAGGTGACCGATTGGTCACAGCTGGGACGCATCTGGTCATCATAGGAAGGTTTGCTAATCGAGACTGACCAGAGAAGCAACGAAAGTAACGGCAGCCAAACAGCAGGTGTCAGTCAATTCACTTTAAAGGTAACTAATTAGTTTAAACATCATAAATAACTCGTTATAACTTCAACGCAGGCTGATGGCAGAAAGCAGTGGGGGAAGTAGGTGCAGGATAGTTTTGGCCGAAGTGGTGTAGCCAGCATCTGGCAATGCAACGCTGTCTCATTATTCTTTAATCATGACTGTTAGAGTTATGGATATTATCATCATCATCACTGTCATCGACTGGAGCCTGGTGCAGCCTCCTGGCTTCCCAGACCCCAGTCGAACCGTCTAACCCATGCCAGCATGGAAAATGGACGTTAAACGATGATGATGATGATATATATACACATACATTTACATACAGATATATGCCTTCTACTTCTCACACATACACACACACTCAAACTTACATCTATCTATCTCTCTATCTCTCTCTCTCTCTCTCTCTCTCTCTCTCTATCTCTCTCTCTCTCTCTCTCTCTCTCTCTCTCTCTCTCTCTATATATATATATATATATATATATATATATATATATATATATATATATATACACACACGCATACAAATATATGCTTTTTATCTCACACACAGATAAATGCTTTGCACATGGGCACATACCATTCCACAGATATACACACACCTTGTTCCTCACACACCTGGACACCTGTGCCTAGACATTCAATCACACACACACGCATACATACACATACAATTTTATACAAACATACACGAAATATGAGAAAAAAAAAGCGGTGGGGGGGGGGGGGGGGGTATTTGTGAAGAAGAAAAAGGTTAAATTGAAAACGACAAGGTAATTTGCAAGTTATATTGTGATGATAGGTGGGATAGGGGGGGGGGGGCGCTGCCTTTCAGTGAGAGACGAGGGAGGGAGTAGAGGAAGACAGATTAAAAGAGAAATGGAGAGAAAAAAGAGAGAAGAAAAAGAAAGGAAAAGAGAAGTGAAAGGAGGAAGGGAAAAAGAGAGAAGGGAGAGGAAATGAGAAAGGAGGGAGAGAGAGAGAGAGAGAGAGAGAGTGTGTGTGTGTGTGTGTTGAAAGCAATCAAGAATAATTGAATTAGCAACTGAAGTTCATGAGAGACAGGTTGAATGGGGAGAAACCATTTTCTTCTAAGACCTGATTGAAGGGCTATTTTAATATTTCATTAAATCCCAGCCCCCCCTCCCCCCACCTTAAACCATGTCCCCCCCACACACACATATGGCCACCACTACCACCACCACCACCACCACTACTATCTTATCTCATTCATCTCTTCCTCCTTACCAGCCTTTCTGTATTGAAACCCCCCCCACAAAAAAAAGCCCCTGAAAGAATCCGAACACCTTCAAATGTACTCCTCCTTCACATACACACACACACACAAACTCACACATAGCAAGGCCCCCCCCCCCCCCAGCCCCTTAAACTCAAAGCAGAACATCAAAGCAACCATTACAGACAAATTATGGAAATTTTATCGAGTTAACAAAAAGAAATCCACCCACGACTCCCACTGCCAAAACTGCCCAACATCCCCAACAAAAAAAAAAAAGGGGAAGAGGAGGAGAAGGAAGAAGTGGAAGGGGAAGTAGACAGGTGGGTGGGAGGGTAATAAAGGTGGAATAAATTATAAAATACGAAATATAGAATTTGAAATAGAAATTTTTGTTTTAAAAAATTTAGTTTTAAAGGAAATACAAAAAAAAAAAAAATTTCAAAATCTATGGAAAAATAATTTTCAAAATAAAAGCAGTTTTGCACATTAGTACTGCACTGGTGTTAGCACCAAGTGACCAGTCAATAACGCACCCCATTACGTGGATTGCTCAGCTGCTAGAAATAACAGTCAAATGTCCCTCTAACCATGCACCAGTCCATGAATTATCAATTTTTTAAATTATTTTTTTTGTACTTCCAGCATATCTCTTTATCATCAGCATTATTTCCATCATGTGCACTTTACCATGCCTGCATGGCACACACAACATTTGTTGGAGCAGATTTTCGAAAGTGGGATGCTTTTCCTGTTGCCAACGCCCACCTGATTTGATTCTAAGCAAGATATTCCCCTACAGCCAGATATATCTTTCAAGGAAGACTGGAAATTGAGCCAAACCACTAGTATGACAGCTACGGTTGTAAATTAATGTTTAGCCCTTTCGTTACCAACCCAGCCGCAGCCGGTCAAAATATTTTTTGACTCAACAACCAGCCTGGCCGAAGCTGGCTGAGCAAACTCAGGTTACAGTACCCGACAGTGTTTCACGTGATAACTGAGCACTCTCTCTTTACTCTTTTACTTGTTTCAGTCATTTAATTGCGACCATGCTGGAGCACTGCTTTTAGTCAAGCAAATCAACCCCGGGACTTATTCTTTGTAAGCCCAGTATTTATTCTATCGGTCTCTTTTGCCGAACCACTAAGTGACAAGGGCATAAACACACCAGCATCGGTCGTCAAGCAATGCTAGGGGGACAAACACAGACACACAAATATACACATATGTACATATATACGACGGGCTTCTTTCAGTTTCCGTCTACCAAATCCACTCACAAGGCTTTGGTCGGCCCGAGGCTATAGTAGAAGACACTTGCCCAAGATGCCACGCAGTGGGACTGAACCCGGAACCATGTGGTTTGGTAAGCAAGCTACTTACAACGGGAATTTTGGGAGATTTTCTTCTACATTTTTACATCAGTGATTTTTTTAACAACTTTTAAAATGAATAACAGTTTCAGGTTATCTAGCAGCGATTCTGAATTCGAGGTCTTTTCAAAGGAAGATTTGGGGGAAATCAAGCACTTGTAAGCTTGTTTGAAGTGACCACTGCGGTTGATGCCAGCTGTTGTTCCGGAAAGAACTTGGAGGATGAAGGAGGGGCAAGGGAAGAGAAAGAGGGTGAAAGTAAGAAGCAAAGATGAAATAAATGAAGAATGAAACTCACGCCATCAAAGGTGAACGACGTTGCAATCCAGTCCCTGCCTTTTTTGTAATCCTCATGAAGCCCCATCAGATAGAGAGTGTCCAGGCCATCGACAATGGTGGCGCCGAGAGAAAGTGAGCCGAAGATGCCGGCGCTGTGGCTCCGTTTCGAGATTGGCCGCAGCTCGTTAGCACCCCATGCGTATTTCGCGTAATTATCCCATGCGAATTTCATCATCTGAAAATGAAAATGAAAAGAGACTGTAAATACATTACATATTACAATTTCCATTATGGGCAGCTGGAAAAAAAAAAAAAAATACAGGGTTGGCCAAAAGTCACCTGACAGTAAATCAAAACATATCTAATTCCAAGATTAAAGACATTTCACTAATAAACAGACAAATACACTTTTACTTGTTTCAGTCATTTGACTGCGGCCATGCTGGAGCACCACCTTTAGTCAAGCAAATCAACCCCAGGACCTTTTCTTTGGAAGCCTAGTATTTATTCTATCATTCTCTTTTGCCGAACCGCTAAGTTACGGGGATGTAAACACGCCACCATCGGCTGTCAAGCGATGCTGGGGGGACAAACACACACACACACATATATATATATATATACAACGGGCTTCTTTCAGTTTCCGTCTACCAAATCCACTCACAAGGCTTTGGTCAGCCCGAGGCTATAGTAGAAAACACCTGCTTAAGGCGCCACGCAGTGGGACTGAACCCAGAACCATGTGGTTGGTAAGCATTCTACTTATCACACAGCCACCCCTGCGCCTATGTTTATTTATATATCTATATATTTACATACACACGCATATCCAAATAAAAAAAGAAGAATTTAAAGTACATTGAAGCATGTAATACTTAAAGTCTTCTAGTAGTTCATTACAAAACATTACCAAAGTAGTTTAGCTATAAGAGGGAACATTAGTGTTCATAAAAAGTAATTTAGCAGTTCAGCTGAACATATTATGAAATGAGGTTAAGTAGAAGAGATCGTCTGGATTAAAATTAGCTGATAGCAATGAGCGTTGGGATAAAATTTGCTTATGGGAAACCCAAATGTGCATATAGAACCAAGGGTAAATTTTTTCAGACATTCTGTTTGGGAAAAAAAAAAAAAAAAAAAAATACAAATACAATATATCCAAAGTTCCTGGCTTTAAGGGTATCGTGAAAGGCCTGGCTGGAGGCCCAACCTTCTGAGTTCTTTTACAGGGCTTAGAAAGACTGAAGGACCACTCCAGTGAGTACGAGAATCTGAGAGGGAAATTTGTTGAATAAAATCATAATTAATTAAATCTCCCGTATTTTCTTTTATCCAAAGCCAAGAACTTTCCAGAACATCCTTGTATAAATAAGTGTAGCAGTGTGGCAAGACGCTTGCTTCCCAACCGCATGGTTCCGGGTTCAGTCCCCCTGTGTGACACCTTGGGCGAGTGTCTTCCACCACAGCCTCAGGCTAACCAAAGCCTTGTTGGTGGGCTTGGTAGACGGAAACTGAAAGAAGCCTCTCATGTATATACACGTATGTGTCCTTGTGTCTGTGTTTGAACCACACCAGCGCTTGACAACTGGTGTTGCTGTGTTTATGTCCTCATCACTTAGCAGTTCAGCAAAATAGTACCAATAGAATAAGTACTAGGGTCGATTTGTTCAACTGAAACTAATCAGTGGTACTCCAGCATGGCCACAGCCAAATGACTGAAACAAAAACAATGTATACATATATATCATCATCATCATTTAACGTTCGCTTTCCATGCTAGCATGGGTTGGACAATTCGACTGAGGACTGGTGAAACCAGATGGCTACACCAGGCTCCAATCTGATCTGGCAGAGTTTCTATAGCTGGATGCCCTTCCTAACACCAACCACTCCAATAGTGTAGTGGGTGCTTTTACGTACCGCCGGCACGAGGGCCAGTCCGGCGGTACTGGCAATGGCCACGCTCAGATGGTGTTTTTTATGTGCCACCTGCACAGGAGTCTGCCAATGTTTTGTTCACATGCCACCGGCACAAGTGCCAGTAAGATATATATATATATATATATATATATATACACATACACTGTATATTCGCACACAAACACATGCATGTACAAATGCACAGGAGCACGCACAAATACACGCATATAACCGAAACCTTTACTTTTAAGCAAGTATGATTTGGTAACATGCACCATGCTTTCGCTAATTGTTGCAGGTAACGATGCAGTTGCGAGTGCCCCAGACAACCTATTGACCCTCTTGCCCTTGACCCAGAGAAGAATAGGAAAATACAAAATTTTTTTCCAACCCAGTCTCACACACACATGGAATGATGCGGAACCAAAATGGCAAAAAAAAACCCCAGAAAAACCTAAAATAAGATAAGGGGGAAAAAGGAAACAACAGACGCAAAAAAAAAAAAACGGATAAAGAAAATTTAGGAGAAACAAAAGAATGACTAACATAGAAATGTGAAAATTAGAAGGAAAAAAAAAACACACACACACCAAGATGAAGTGGGGAAGGAGCCGGAAAAACAGAAAGAACAAAAAAAGCTAAAAATTGTTGCCAAGAATCAGGCTAGGTTTTGGGTTGGAAGCAAGAATTATTACAAATTAGATACAAAATTGTTGGCGGAACCAAAAAGAAAGAAAAAAAAAAAAAAACATCAATAAATTAAACAAAGAAAAGAAAAAATATAAAAGAATATGATTTTTTTTGTTCTTTTTTATACACTAACTGTTATTGATTAGGTGAGAAGATTTGAGGTTTTGGTGAAGAATAAATTCGACATGATTGATCAAAGAATGGCATAATAATGCTTCCATCCCCATTCTCCACTCCCATCATTCCCACACACACATACACGCATCCTCACTCTCTCCTCTGATATTTATGTGTGCATGTGTGTATATACATACACATATATTTACAAATGTATGTGTATACAATATAATACGCATGCATGAATGAGTAAAATATACATATACATATACACACACCATATACGTGTGTGGTTGTATGTTAGAAGCTGTAAGGCCAGAGGGTTGCACCAAGCCAGCTGAAAATTTGCATAGAGGCATGTCTTTTTAAGGAGACAAGGTTATATACACTGTGAATGTTTCTAAAACGGTCTTTTTCTTCTTCTTTTATAGGTCCTGACCCTCCACCAAAATAAAAAAAAAAACCCAACAACAACTAATATTGTTTATGTCCCAAGCACTGCAATAGGCATTGGGAAAATTTACTGATTAGGAAAATAACTAAACAGGAGTAATTATGTAAATTAGGTCAGTATTTAAAAAAAAAAATAATAATAAATAATAATAATGGTTTCAAATTTTGGCACAGCACCAGCAATTTTGGAGGAAAGGTGTAAGTCGATTACATCAACCCCAGGGGTCAATTAGTACTTATTTTCTTGAACCCCGAATACACGAATGGCAAAGTCAACCTCAGGATGTAAAGCCAGACGAAATATCACTATGCATAATAACCCTTCCTACTATAGGCACAGAGCCTGAAATTTTAGGGGAAGGGACAGGTCGATTACGTCGACCCCAGTGTTTAACAGGTGCTTATTTTAACGACCCCAAAATGATGAAAGGCAAAGTCGACGTCGGCAGAATCTGAACCCAGAAAACAGAAACAGGCTATATACCACTAAGTGTATTGCCCAGTGTGCTAACAATTCTGCTAGCTCACCGCTCTAATAATAATAATAATAATAATAATAATAATAATAATAATAATAATAATAATAATAATAATAATAATAATAATAAGCAACCATACTCTGGGATATGCCAATACACACAGACAGAGAAATTAAGGCAAATAGACCAGATATCGTTGTCAAAGATCATGAAGAAAAAAAATGCTTTCTAATTGATGTATCAATACCAGTAGATGACAACGTTTCTCTAAAAGAAATGGAAAAACTTTCAAAATACAAAGACCTGGAAATAGAGATAACTCGAATGTGGAATCTAAAAACAGAAACAATTCCTATCATAGTAGGTGCCTTAGGTATAATAAAAAAATATTCAGACAAATACATAACAAAAATAGCAGGACTTACAAATATATATAACATACAGAAAATTGCACTACTAGGCACTCCACACATTCTACGCAAAACACTTTCAATACAGTAAACATAAGAGCACCACAGCAAACCACAGCACATACCCAAGGCGCACAGAGCTGCGCTCGGTAGTGAAGTGAAAGCATGTTATAAAAATGAAACTACTGAACAATAATAATAATAATACTCTTTACTCTTTTACTTGTTTCAGTCATTTGACTGCGGCCATGCTGGGGCACCGCCTTTAGTCGAGCAAATCGACCCTAGGACTTATTCTTTGTAAGCCTAGTACTTATTCTATCGGTCTCTTTCTGCCGAACCGCTAAGTTACGGGGATGTAGACACACCAACATCGGTTGTCAAGCGAAGTTGGGGGGGGGACAAACACAGACACACAAACATATAAACACACATACATATATATATATACATATATACGACAGGCTTCTTTCAGTTTCCGTCTACCAAATCCACTCACAAGGCTTTGGTCGACCCGAGGCTATAAGTAGAAGACACTTGCCCATGGTGCCACGCAGTGGGACTGAACCCAGAACCATGTGGTTGGTAAGCAAGCTATTTACGACACTCTCTACCTCTGGTATTTGAGTACTCTTTTTTTCCACCTTGTTTCACATTTATGTGCTTACTCCGATATATACATATATATATACATATATTTATATATATAATGGGTTTCCTCACAGTTTTGATCAACCAAATTGACTCGCAAAGCGTTGGTCGGACTGGGGCTATAATTAACAGAAGACACTTGCTCAAGGTGCCGTGTAGCGGAACTGAATCTGAAACCAGGTGGTTACAAAGCAAGCCTCTCTTAACAACACAGCCACGCTTCTAATAAATAATCTTTAAAGTTAAGTAATGCCATATTCTAAGCATCAATTTAAACAATGGTAAAAAGGAAAAAAAAAAAATTAAAACAAAGTCATTTCATTAAATCACTCCAAGTTCTTCATTATTTTCCACCATTAATTAAAAACACATGTAGACAGAGCATTTAATTAGAAATATAGCCGCAGAGGGGTTAAACATGTCAACAGCCACTTAACTGCACTTCAATGTTTTCAAATGAAATATGATAAATGTGAATAATTATACTAATTAACAGTTAGAATATTATAACACTAATTATCACAGAGCAAGGGCCCTTGTGGTAAGATACATTACAGTGTTAGGTTTATAGGTATTACAGGAATGTAATTCCACCCCTCAATGGGGTGAGTTCAAATTATCCAGCAAGATGGAGTTCGGTGACCTCATCTTTCAACCTACCAGGGGTCCAGAAAATGTCTTTATTTGTGCATAAGATGCACCCCTAATTTGTACCATTATTTAATAAATCAGAGTTTTTTTTTTTCCCCAGCCTTTTAAAGCCTAGCCAGGCTCATGGGCCCAGTTTCCCGGTTTCTATGGCGTATGATTCCCCCCCCCCCATCAAAATTCCTTATTTATCCACAATATTTTCACATTAATCATGCATTATTTCATAGCTTTGAAATTCTGATGTGATTGTTTATTTTTAGAATGACATTGTAGGGTAGGTGTGAGAGACCAATATGGTTCCGAGTTAAATTTCAATGAGTCACAATTGAACCAAGAATCTAGTCTTCTACTACAGCCTCAGTTCAACCAAAGATTCATGTAGGAAATATAGAAGTGGTGGTCAGTTGGAATTGAGCCACCTGGCTTCTACAATGGCCTCAGTTTGACCAAAGCTTGGTGTAGGAAATATAGGAAGGGGGATCAGCTGAAATTGAGCCAAGTGTTCTCTACAATGGCCCAGATTGACAAACTTTGTGCACAAAATGCAGGGGATGGTGTCAGTTGGAACTGAACAGTCTTCTAGAATCCCCCCACCAGCTTGACCAAAACTTTGTGCAAAAAATACAGGAAGCAGGGTCAGTTGGAATTGAGCCACATGTCTTCTACAATGACCTTAGTTTCACGAAAGCTCCGTGCATGAAATATAGTAAGAAGTAGCGAACTTGTTGGTTAAAGCTGGCCATATCCTGGGAACATGTATGGCTAGGTGTGAGTGAGATTTTTATTAACGGAAGCTTAGCAGTTGCCCAGCCATACAAGTCTCCTCTCTCCCACCATTGGTGTTTGTCCAAAGGAAAGGCTACCGACTTTGGCTAAGATAGCTTGGTGTCAGACCTAAACTGCAGGAATTGCCATCAGAATGCAAAGAACCAAAACAGATACTATGAGGCACTTTTGCCACCCCTTAAAGAATTCCAGCAACCCACCTGCCTTGACAAGTACATTTTTACTGACCCATGAACAATGAAAGGCAAACTTGACTTTGGCAGGATTTGAACCCGGAGCACAGGGCATTAGAACAAATACCACAAGGCATTATAGTCAGTACTCTAACAACTCTGCTAATTTGATGACTAAAGTTCAGTTATGATGATTATTATGATAATGGTGATGATGATAATGGTATGGTGGTGGTGATGATGATGATGATGATGGTGGTGATGATGATGGTGGTTGTGATGGCATGATAGTGGTGGTGGCGACAATGATAATGTTGGTAGGTAATGATGATGATGATGGTAGTGGTGAAGGCTTTGATACCAACAACAGCGATTGTTATGGAGGTGGTGATGACGTTACCATTGACAACGGTGCTGATGACAGCGATGGCACTGATGGTGTTTGCATGCAGCACTGATTTGAAATCAACACCAGAAGGGCAAAGCAAAACAAACGGTCATGTCAGCGTGACATGTCCTTCCTTCCCATGCTACTTAAATTCTTAAATTCTTGGAACACATATTTACAGATGTTGAAAGTTGATAAAATAAATGAATGGGGGAGGGTGAGAGAAAGAGACAAAGAGTGAGGGGGGATGTTATCCTTGCTCAAGGACACAACAGACAGTGCCTGCTGATAGAGTGGATGAGCGAGAATGACCCCCCGACCCGACCTCGCAGGTCAAAAAAGGCCAATACGTTATCTAATGGGGGATTCCAATTGATTTACCAAAGCAGACAGACAACTGACTGTAAAAGAGCCTGGAGGGAGATGGGGCGAACGAGGAGAATGGGGAGGAGTAGGAGGAAGTAACAGGGAGGGGGAGGAGTAGGAGGAAGTAAGAAAGGAAGGAAGGAAGGAAGCAGACAAAACTTGTAATTGTGTGAACAACAGGAGGAACATTTTTTTATTTCAAACTGGCCCTTCTGTCTGTCTCTCCATCTTTCCTTACTCTTTCTGTCTGTGTGTCCTCATCCATTGACACATTACTCTCCAACGACAACCCCCATTGCTTTAGGGCTTCCAGAGATGATTGGCTTATTTCCTTCCAATAAGGTGATCATGATGCTGACAATGATGATGATGACGGTGGAGATGAATATGATGGTGGTGGTGTTGACGGTGGTGGTCATGAAGGTAGTGGTGACCCTGATAACAATCGTACGATGACGATGATGATGGCTATGGTACTGGAGATATATGTGGTTATATCAGGATGGCGGTGACATAGTGGTGGTGATGATGATGATGACGATGATTGTGATGGAGAGGATAATGATCACAGATGATGTATGATTATGAATGAAGATGATACAGGAAGACAACGATGATGGAAGAGGAAGAGGATGGCAAAAAAAACAAACAAACGACAAAATTAAAAAAAAACCCGAAAAAGCCAAGAAAAGTAAACAAGGAAAACAAAACAAAACAAAACAAAATGGAAGGAAAGAAATACAAATAAAAAAAAGAAAGGAAAGAAGGAAGGAAAAACAGGAACCAGAGAATGCCGAAGAAATAAAGCGTCAAGTTATCTTGGTTTGATGACAGTTGCCTTGGAACTGCCTCGTTTCCATACCACGGAAATGACACAAATATTGGTGCCAGTTGATGAAGATGATGGCAGAATAGCCAGAATAGTAATTAAATAATTAGAGGAGAGGCATTGGGAAATGGTAAGAAGCTATGAATTTTTAACGAGCGGGGATGGCGGAGAAGCATTGCACCTGGCTGTGAACGCAAGTCAATTGGAATTCAAAAACTTGGAAGATAAGAAAGAGCAACTGTCTTGAAGTAAACGTATGGACTGAAATGTTAATTGATATCTTGGTCACAGTTATGCCTTTTTATCTATCAAAGATCTTTATTTATTTATCTATCTACATAACTAGCCACCTATATCGCTATCTAACTAGTTACATCCCTGCTTGTCTACTTCTCAACGTGTCTACCAACATCCCTGTCTGTCTACTTATCAACATGCTTACCTATCTACCACTATCTTTATCCACCTATATCTTCATCTATCTACCTATATACATCTGTCTATCTACCTATCTACCTGCCTGTCTGTCTGGAACCTGGTACCTGGTACAGCTCTCCAGCTTACTAGTTCCAGTCAAACCATCTAACCCATGCCAGCATGGAAAGCAGACACTAAAGGATGAGAATGATTATTACTGTTATTATCAAAGCGATGAAAATATTTTGACAAATTAAATTTAAATTTAAACCATCTAACCCATGCCAGCATGGAAAGCAGACACTAAAGGATGAGAATGATTATTACTGTTATTATCAAAGCGATGAAAATATTTTGACAAATTAAATTTAAATTTTGAAGTGAATCTAACGGTTTTTGTGTGTTTCTTAAATGGCTTATAAACACCTTCCATGCTGCAATTGTTTTCGTTCCAGCACACAATTTCAGATCAGGTCACTTGCTGTGCAAGTACATCTCCATAATATTATTTTGTTATTATTAAGTTTAAATGCTTATCAGTATTATGAGAGTAGATGGAGGAATGAACAGACAGACAGACAGACATAAGATTGATATTTAGATAGCTAGATAAACTAATAGATATACAAATAGATAGGTAGCTGAAAGTAAAATGAAATGAAAAGAAATACAAATAACCTCAGTTGATAAGTAACTTGGACTAAGCCTTAGTGGTAGCTGGATATATGTGCAACATATATGAGTGTGTGTGTGTGTGTGTGTGTGTGTGTGTGTGTGAATAAGTTTTATCTTTTTCATTCATCTTTTATTTCCTTAAGCTATAAAATAAATTATATCTGTCAAGCATATTAGAAGAAGGTAAATAAGCAAAACCTTCCAAGTTCATTTCAATTATATTTAAAAGTATAGTTTTGATTAAATGACACAGTTTCAAAAGAATTTTTCTGAAATTCTTTGCTTGTGGTTAATATATTCACTTAGTGTTTGCAAATACGCTGACTTGCACTGTGGAATTTCCACAAGTCCTGCTAATAATAATAATAATAATAATAATAATAATAATAATAATAATAATAATAATGATAATAATAATAATAATGATGATAATCTTGGTATAAAAGATGGGCTACAGCAAATATTCTGCTGAATACCACAGATTTGCTTGTCAGTTGTTTGACCTTAACCAGTTGAGCATGTCCCTTGGTGGCTGACGATATATACATCTCTGATCACAAGAAGTAGTGGGGGAGCATCATAGCCATGTGTTGAGAGGAGTTCTTTGGGGTTTGAATAATTCACCTTTGGAAACATGGGTCTTTTGCTCAACATCCTTAAACAAACCTTATTCAGGGACCTTTTGAGCGGGATGGGCTACTCGACCTGAAGAAAATTCTAACTGGGCCCCACCTGCGAGGTCATGCACTGTTTATCTTGATATGAGATCACCATGTCGCGCACATATGGTTGTGATGCATGTGCCTGGTGTACCCTTATCAGATGAGTTGTCATGATGGGTATAACGGGCTTCGTATATTTTATCCCAGTGTCGCTTTGATGGCATGCACTGCTCTCTCACTCAATAATAATAATAATAATAATAATAATAATAATAATAATAATAATAATAATAATCAGATCAGGTGCCAGAGCATAACAGACCGGAGCTAGTGGTGGTGGACAAGGTGCACCACATATGTTATATATTTGTGCCTGTGTTTGTCCCCCCCACCATTGCTTGACAACCAATGCTGGTGTGTTTACGTTCCTGTAACTTAGTGGGTCAGCAACAGAGACAGATAGATTAAGTACTAGGCTTACAAAGAATAAGTCCTGGCATCAATTTGCTCTACTAAAGGCAGTGCTCCAGCATGGCCACAGTCAAATGAGCAAAACAAGTAACAAGATAAAGGAATTTCAGATTTTGTTACCAAAAGGCCAGCAATTTCAAGTGGGGGTAGTGTTAATGATTACATCAACCCCAATACATTACAGGTACTTTATTTTATAGACCCTGAAAAGATGAAAGGCACAATCAACCTCAGAAGAATTTGAACTCAGAACATAGAGATCCAGAAGAAAGGCTAATGAACATTTTGTCTGATGTGCCGTGAACTGTGTCAGCTCTGTGATGAATAATGTAAATATTTATTTCTGAATGTAACAAATGTTGCCATGACTAACTAATTGTTTCATGTGGCTTACTTTTGAACCATATGCTGTGTCATATGCTGAATACCAGATGAAAGAGCTAACACAGGCTCTATATGGTCATTAGACATGCTAGAAATGGCAACCAATTCTCATTCAAATTACACCTTTGTGCCATTAGTTTTGAGATCACATTTCCAAAGGGATACCTTACACTGCATGCTTGTTCAATTATTTTCGTAAATCTGGCAGATGCAAGCGTGACACTCTTGGGTTCAGTCCCACCACATGTCGCCTTAAGCAAGTATCTTCTTATTTCTTTATTGCCCACAAGGGGCTAAACATAGAGGGGACAAACAAGGACAGACAAAGGGATTAAGTTGATTAGATCGAACCCAGTGCGTAACTGGTACTTAATTTATCGACCCCCAAAAGCGAAAGGATGAAAGGCAAAGTCGACCTCGGTGGAATTTGAACTCAGAACGTAACGGCAGATGAAATACCGCTAAGCATTTCACCCGGCGTGCTAACGATTCTGCCAGCCCACCGCCTTGTATCTTAAGCAAGTATCTTCTGCTACAGCCCAGGCTGACTAAAGTCTTTTGGGTGGATTTGATAGACAGAAACTGAAAGTAGCTTCTGTGTGTGTGTGTGTGTCCATGTGTCTAGACGTCATGTGATGGTTGTAAATGAGCATCACTGTTATACAAGCGGAGTTGTTTATTTCCAGTCTTTTATGAAAAAGATGTGCATCCATGGAGACACATCTTGTTTGGTAACAGGTGAGGGCTGACAACAGGAAAGGCATCTGGCTGAAGAAAATATCTCAATGAATTCTGTCTGACTCATGCAAACATGAAAAAAAATGCACCTTAAATGACGATGATGCTGGTTTGGAAACTGGAAGAATTTAGGAAAGTTTACTAACCACTTTCATCCTTAAGATTGTCATTTGCAACAAAAAACACGCCCCATTTGATGGCAATTAACCTGAAGCTGCCCTCTGGTTCTGTGACACAGATACCTGTTCATTAATTTTGAAAATAATGAAGAATTTAGTAAAATAACTGTCATTATTAAGCTGGTATTTAGCACCAAAATTAACACGAAATTTCGATGGAACATTTTGATTTATATCACTCTAAAACAAGAAATTTGTATGATACAAATACAACTAGGGGTGGTGTGAAGCTGGGTGGTATCGAAAGGGCTGACCCTTTTGTCACCATATTTCTATAGAAATACACTGCCTCTCGTTTGATTAATTTCAAAAAATGATGAACAATTTGTTAGAATGATTTTGTCATTTGTAAGTTGCAACTGGAACATAACGAGGCATTTTTTTGGATTGAAGGTTTTAATTTAGATCTCTTTAACGCAGGAAATTTGTATCATAGATCCAGAGGTGGTCTTGGGTGATTCGGTATCAAAGGAGTTAAATAACATCTGCTGCAGCAAAGCCTTCTAAGTGGCCATTTGACCTGCTAGAAATAATATTCAAATTTCCCTTATGTCACGTCCTGATATATTATTGTTATAAAAAAAAAATTCTTTACAAAAGATAAAAAAAAGACAAGGGTTATAGCTAGAGCGCCATTGACCATATACTGGTCATATCGATTAAAACTGACCTGACAGGAGTGGGACTAAACTACTGCAAAGACTACCTTTTATCCATCGTATAACTGCCAGAAATTAGCAGAAATTCTTCTAAAAGATGTTGTCAGCAGAGTACAAAGAGACTATCAAAATACAAGAACGAAAATGAATGAAGCATAACCTAACAAAAAACGTAAATAAAAAGGAAATTAAAGAATAAATAGAATAAAACTAAACGAATTATTAAAGCTTTTGTGTTCTGGCAAGTAGCCTCCTTGTCATTTATAATGTCAGCTGGAAAAAATTGCAGTCACCCTGTTCATTGATCAAAAGGAATTTCGGTCTGTTAGAGTGGTGCTTTGGTGACTGTTAATTGAATTATTGTCAGTGAGCGATAATTCTTCTGTACTTTTTTCTTTTCTTTTCTCTTTTTTTTTTGTGCCTTTTTTTTTATGTTACTTTCTTGTTTTTTCTCCCCCTTGTTTTTGTTTTTTTTTGACTAACCAGAAAAACTAACATCAGTCGGACACAGTTCAAATATTCCACATGAACAGCTGTTACACTTCAACAGATATTTATTTCTAGTTTTGAAAGGGGACGAAATATATTAAAAAAAAAAAAAAGAAAAAAAAAGGCTGGAATGAAATAAAAACAAATAAAAATGATGTTAAAGGGTGCCATTATTTTATTGCGATGAAATACAGGGGGTGGCCAGTAAAATTATCAATTAATTCAAGGATTCTCATTAATTAGTAAGCTATCCATCGTTAACAAGTTGACGTTAGAATAGTTATTAATGCAGTGAGCATTAAAAAGCTAATTACAAAAAAACAAAAGAAAAAAAAAGTATTATGTAATGTCAAAAAGATAATATTAGTCGATGACTAATATTTTAAGTATTGTAGCATGCATGGGAGACAACCTGAAGCATGTTTCAGCCTTAGCATGACTTCATCAGGGAGGAAGAAAATTCCGCCATATCTGCTGAAGTCACATTGAAATAATTACTAAGAAGTATGTATCCATCCATTTTCTCCACCCACTCCTCCGAGGAGGGTTGTGAGGGTAGAATCCTGAACTTCTTCATAGGGTTTTTATCAGAAGCAACCTTCATTATACCTTTTGGCTGGATTCCCAAACACGACCAATCATGAAACTAAATATTATCCAACCATCTAATTCTATCAATTGGCATGGATGGATGGGTGGATGGTTGGGAATGCTTTTCCAGACTGTGAAATTATTTCTAATTAGTCCTTTTTCCAGAGGAACTTTTTTATTTTCTTTCAATAACGTCCCTTACATTAAAAAGCATAACATTAACTTAACTATAATTTCAATCATGAGGGTGACCTTGAGAAATTCCTCTTGCTAATTTATCCTTTCCTTCATTAGCTAATGAGCAAAATGTTTAGGAACTAAAAACAAAAAAGGTTGGTCTCTGACATTTTTTAAAATAAAAATTCTTCACCTCTACCTCCTCTTCTTCCTACACAAATCAAACAGATTCCTTCTTTTGCCATTAATGTGATGAACGCAAATGGGGTCTTGCTACTCTCTTTTGGCAACCGTTTGCCGTTTAATCAGCAGCAATTAAGGGAATCAGTAAAACTAACCTTCCCAAATAGCTATCCCCACCCCCATCACCAATCAAGTTTATTGAAACATTCTGAGTTTTATTACCTCACCCACTGGGATTCCATCCCTGCTCCTGGATCTAGATCATCCAGATCAAATAAAAGTCAGGTGGCAACACAAACCAATAAGAGGGCAGCGACAGATGTTCTGACACATTTTTGGGTTGATTTGTTTGACAAGAACCTTTCAAGTGGGTGCCCCAACATGGTTGCAGTCCAATGACTGATGCAAGTAAAGGATAAACGTATATAGTGTATGTACATATTTTGTGTGTGTTTAAATACATGCACATATAAGCAAACAGGTGATTGCAGTTGAGAGAGGGGTGTGTGCACAATGCAGATATGCATAGGCAAAATATGCATACATACATACATACATACATATGAATAGTCTTACATATGCATACATATGCAGGAATGTGTTTATGCATGTACTTACATGTTCTCTGTACAGACATGCATATATATGTTTAAACACACACACACACACACACACAGAAGGAACCATCTCTGCCGACACATACAGGTAATTATATAGACCTGCATATGCTTAAATGCACTAACACAAGGAACAGCCCCTACACACACACACACATACAAGTAACTATACAGACAATCATATATATGTTTAAACACACACACACACACACAAGGAACCATCTTTACATACATTTAAATACAGGTAACTAAGCATACAGTGAGAGATGTACAAGGGAGTGCGGGGGGGGGGTAGATAGAGACAGAGAGAAAAAGGGAGGTGGAACACCGAAACAGGCTGTGTCACTTAATGAAGGACAAAAACGAACCTTTTAGCGTTGAAGTCGTTAAGAAATGATAGGTGAGGAGATGCCGCAGTTTACCTGCACAGATAATTAGCGAAACAAGCACCACCATCCTCCACCACCACCACCACCACCACCACCGCATCAACAGCTACAACAATGACGAGTTAAACATCAAAGGAGAATTGATGACAATCAAAATGAACCAAAAAAAGGAAAACAAACATTCTCTTCTAAACTAGATGTAAATAATGTACGTAAGATTCACCTTGTCACTGTGACACCAACCTGCCTCCATCACTGTTCCCTACACACCACTCACCTGCATCATCTTCTTGCTGATGTTGATGCTGTTGGAGATGGTGGTGGTGGTGGCTGTCGTCGTTGTTGTCATCGCTCACCTGGCTGAGGTTGAGCTGACCTGTAAACGAGACAACAGCTGGCTCAGCTGTTGTTGTGTATCAATGATTATGTTATCTCTGGTGTTCTTCCCTTTTGTTGTCATATGATTGGCATGCAGCTCCATGGATAGGATATTCGGCTCGTGATCATAAGGTCAGGAGTTCAAATCCTGGCGACACATTGTATTCTTAAGCAAGATGCTTTATCTCACGTTGCTCCAATCCATTCAACTGGTAAAACTGAGTTGCACCTGTATTACGAAATGGCCAGCCTGTCCACATTCTATGTCTTGTTAGATCTCCCCTGAGGACTACATTAAGAGTAGTACTCAGGCACTTGCATGTTAACTTAACGGAGCAGGCTGTTCCATTGATTAAATCAACTGGAACACTTGTCATCATAACAGGCAGAGTGCCAGGTCATGTGACAGGATGTGATGCCAGAGAAAAGTCATGTGATCGAGTGATTAAAGTATTGGTTTCATGATCTTAAGGCTGTGTGTAAGTAAGTTCTGTTCCTCTATTGGACAGTGTGTTGTGTTCTTGAGCAAGGTACTTCCTTCATTTCATGCACATACGGAGCAGAAGTGGAGCTTAACCAGCTGAGCATGTCCTTTAGTGGCTGACGATATGTGCATCTCTGTCCATGAGCACAAGTATTGGGGGAGCTTCGTAGCCATGTGTTGAGAGGAATTCTTTGGGGTTTGAATAAATCACCTTTGGAATCATGGGTGCTTTTTTCATCATTTAAAAAAAACTTTTATTCAGAGACCTTTTGAATGGGATGGGCTACTGAACCTAAAAAAATTTCTAACTGGGTCCCACCTGCAAGGTCATGCGGTGTTTATCTTGATGGTCATTATTTTATGCACATATGGCTTTGATGCATGTGTCTGGTTATTCCCTTATCAGACGGATCGTCATGATGGGTATATTGGGCTTCATATATTTCTACCCCCAGTGTCACTTTCACGGCGTGCACTGCTCTTTGACTCAATAATAATATTGATGATGACAATGACAATGATGATGAGGATTGCAAATTTTGAAGGGAAATGTAAAAAGCAAGAAAAGAAATGAAAAAAAGGAAAAGAAAGTAAAAAAAAAAGATGAAAGAAAAAAATGAGAAGAAAATGAAGAAAATGAAACGAAAACAATCAGCAGTGTGTCTTTTGATTTGGTTAAGTTGTTCAGTGACTTTGTAATTCTTGTCTCTTAATCTAATCTGAGCTCGTAATTCTGCCACTTGCAACGGAGTTGCAAAAATGAAGAAGTGGCGCCTGTTAAAAACTGCGGTGATCACACGAAACAAAATTGATGGCAACATGCATACATGAACACAGTGTCACTTCAGCTTGATTTATTCCCAAAGTACTGCAGAGAGAGAGAGAGAGAGGGAGAGAGAGAGAGAGAGAGAGAGAGAGAGAGAGAGAGAGGGAGAGAGAGAGAGAGAGATAGAGAGAGATAGAGAGAGAGAGAGAGAGAGAGTGTGTGTGTGTGTATGCTTGCACATGTATATACATGCACACACATATATATATACACATATACATAACCATACACCTATACACATATATAAACATATATACAAACTCATGAACATACACACATATATATATATATATATATACATTGCTACACACACACCTATATACTTATATGTATGTGTGTGTGTGTGTGTGTATATATATATATATATATATATATATATATATACACAGACACACGTACACATGCGTATACATACATATACAGACACACATATATCCACAGATGTGCCAAAAGAATTTACCATGATTGTTGAGAACATTAGTGCCTTCATTTTGTTACTCTTGGATATACTAATCACTTCTCCAAAAGAACAACCACCACAAAAATAATTTCAGAAAAAAAAAAAAAAAAAAAAACTATTTAAACATAATGATCTGGTAATGGAGACAACCAATCAGTGACAACTGAAAACAGACACAATTCTTATAATAATGTTAGGTGCCTTGGGAATGATTAAAAAAAGATGCATGCATACACATAAAATGACAACGATGCAAACAAGCCCTCAGAATGTATACATAATTCACAGAGAAACGACACAACTGTTATCTTGACACAAATTACAAAGAGAGCTTGTAATAGGATAGTAGTATTGAAGCACAGGCGAGGAGGGTGTGTGGTGAAGACGGTTAGGCATGTGTGCATGTGGTTTTGGATTCAGTCCCACTGCACAGCACTTTGGATGAGAGTGTCTTCTACTAAAGCCATGTGCCATAGACTCCCTAAACAACACAATTTCTTTTCCTCAACAGGCTCTGCTCTATTTAACAAGACCCCTTCCTTCACTTTCGAGTATCACCTGGACAAATTCCTTTGAGGGATACCAGATAAGCAACCTATACCAGGATATATTTTATTCAACAACAGCTCCCTATTTAAATGGGCAATAATTTTTGCCACACCGCGAAGTTATGGGGACGTAAATACACCAACATCGGTTGCCAGGTGACGGTGGGGGGACAAACACAGACACGCATACATACACATATATATATTTATAATATAAATAATATATAGATATATGCATATATCCATACATATATGTACATACCCACATATATATGCATACATACATGCATATATGGGTACAGGACATAAAAAAAAAAAAACGTTAAACACAATGAGAAACGAAAACATAGAAAACGAACTTTTTTTCTAACAACGAAAAAGACAAACAGAGAAATGAGATATGCAACATAAAGAGTATGCCCCTTCGTCAGTTGTCCTTGTTTCATCTACTCCGTGCTTTGAAATATACACAGCAGGCTTCATTCGGTTTCTGTCTACCAAATCCACTCACAAGGCTTTGGTCGGCCCGAGGCTATAGTAGAAGACATTTGCTCGAGGTGCTACACGGTGGTACTGAACCCAGAACCATGTGGTTGGTAAGCAAACTACTTACCACACAACCACACCTGTGTCTATATATATATATATATATATATAATATAAGGATATGCATCTATATATATATATATATATGCAGATATATGTGTGTGTATACATATATGCATGTATGCGTATTTATGTGTATGTATGCACACACATACAATATGGAGATCACATACCACTATACCGATGCATAAAGTTTCGAGATATTTCAATACATCCAAAACCTTCGCTTATATTGAGAACACAAGGCACACACAGACAGTCTATTCATTTCAAAAATACAGACATGAAAGGGTTATTCATATAATCCATGTTTTAAAGTATATAAACATGCCTGGAACACATCAATATTTAATATGTTCTACACACGTATAAATATGCAATAAGGCCATAAATATGCTTTAATTATGTAAATATGCTATTCATATACATGAATAGCTTTGATAACATAAATATTTAATAGGCTTTAAATGTATAAATATGCAATAAACCTAAAAATATGCTCTATGTCAACATGCTTTAAAGATGGGAGTCTCTTTTAGACATATTATTTTTAGGCCTTAAATATACAATTATGCTTTAAACATAAATATCCATTCGTTTACGGAATTGGGGGGTTGTTGTTGTTGTTGTTGTTTAGCCCCAGGCTAGCTCTAATCTACCAGATGTAGACCTTTGATAAAAAGCATTTACAGCTGTGATAATCCTGTCTCTTTTATCCCTATCTCCATACATACATACACACACACACACATATATATATATATATATATATATATATATATATATATATATATATATATATATATATATATACACACACACAGACACACATATATATAAACACACTTTATTACTATCTACATATATTTCTCTCTCTCTCTCTCTCTCTCTCTCTATATATATATATATATATATATAAAGAGAAAGAAATAATGGGTTTAAACTTATTTATTTATTGATTTATTTATTTATTATAGATGCACAGTTGTTTCATATATGCATTTCAATGTATCCACAGTTCAGTGTTATCAAGGAATCAATTGATCAACTGGATATCTTCCTATATATATATATATATATATATATATATATATATTTTGACCTGAGGGCTTATTCTTTGCAAGCCTAGTACTTATTCTATCAGTTTTTTTTGCTGAACTGCTAAGTTACGGGGATGTAAACATACCACCATCGGTTGTCAAGTGATGGGAGGGGGGGGGGACAGGGGCAAACACGGCGTTAGGAAGGGCATCCAGCTGTAGAAACTCTGCCAAATTTAGATTGGAGCCTGGTGTTGCCATCCGGTTTCACCAGTCCTCAGTCAAATCGTCCAACCCATGCTAGCATGGAAAGCGGACGTTAAACAATGATGATGATGATATATATATATATGACGTGCTTCTTTCAGTTTCCGCCTACCAAATCAAGTCACAAGGTGCCATGCAGTGGGACTGAACCTGGGACCATGTGCATGGTAAGCAAGCTTCTTACCACACAGCCACTCCTGCACGTATATATATATATATATATATATATATATATATATATATATATATATATATATATATATATATATATATATATATATATATATATCTCCCTTCTCGCCTCCATAATAATGATGATGAAGACGATGATAAATAACAGATGACCAGCAGTTGCCCATGCATACCAACGTCCCCTCTCCATACCACCGATGTTATCCAAGAGGAAGTCAAAGGCCAAAACAGCTTGGCATCAGTGTGATGTCACAATTCATTTCTACAACAGAGTGAACTGGAACCACATGAAAATAAAATGTCTTGCTGAAGGACACGACTCACAGCTCAGTCCGGGAATTGAACTCACCACCTCCAGATTGTGAGCCCGACGCTCAAACCACTGAACCATATGCCTTCATTGTGTGTTACAATAAGATCAAAACAAAACAACCAGTTGACCTTCCAGCCATCTCATCCATCTACATACACAACTCCCTTTATGAATGAATGAATACAAAACAATACCAAACGAAATAATAATTAATTAAACAAAAATAATTATATAAATAAAGAGCTGGCTAAATGAAAATGAATGGAGGAATTTTTCATTGATGGGAGGGGAGGCTGAACTTGTAATTCACCAATGTTCCATGCCACATCTCCAAAGACTTGTCTCATGTATAGTTTGTGTCATGCTTCACCAAATAAGCATTAAGAGCTGGCAACTACATCAATGTTCATGAGGTTTAGGTATGTCAGTGAGAGGATTCTGTATGTTGTAGTGGTGGTGGTGGTGGTGGTGGTGTTTGTTGTTGTTGTTGCTTCAAGGGGGTAGTTTTAGTTGTTGTTGGTTCATCAACCATGATTAGTTCTACAGGAGTAGATCAATAATACATTATTAACAAAAGAGATAGATTGAGTGCATCATTTAATGAATGTCTTTGCCATAGTCATTCCTACTTCTATATAAATGAGTACATATATATCTTTGTCTCTCTCTCCATATATACATATATATATCCATGTGTGTGTGTGTGTGTGTGTGTGTGTGAGTATACATGTACATGTAAGCTTATTATACATAGGTGAAGGTGTGGCTGTGTGTTAAGACGCTTGCTTCCCAACCACATGGTTCCGGGTTCAGTCCCACTGTGTGGCATCTTGAGCAAGTGTCTTCTATTATAGCCATGGGCCGACCAAAGCCTTGTGAGTGGATTTGGTAGATGGAAACGGAAAGAAGTATGTATGTACTTGCACACAAACACACACATTTACAGATGTGTGCATACATATGCAGCCATGCAAATACACGCTTATAATGCATTCTGAATAAAGACACAATAACATTAACCCTTTAGTATCTAAGCTAGCCACATCCAGCCCAAATATCCCACAAGCTTTATGTTTCAAACTGGCCGGATCCAGCCTGTCACACATACTTTACGATATATTACAAACCAAAAAAAACAAACAAGCACATCAAAATTTTGATGATTAATTCAAAACAATGGGAATAAATGAGGTTTAATATTTGACAGAATACACTGAAAGCTAAAGGGTTAAAAAAAAACTCATAGCATGCGCATTTGCGCATGTGCACTCTTATGCGAGCTCTAGTCGCCACATAGACACGATGACAATGGCCAATTTCATTATAGCTTAAACATCGCAAAGATACCAGGAGAATATATATATATTCTACCTGTATTGTTATTCATTTAATTGCATACAAATATTGCAGATGTTGTGTTTGATCTCTGCTAAGTTATGTTATGTTCGTATGCAGGTAGGTGTACAGGTAGGTAACTAGGTAGGTGTTTGCTTCTGCTAAAAGACGGAAATGAGTTGAAACAGGTTTTTGTCTTGCTTTTTCTGTCCTTTTATTTCTCTTTATTTATTTATTTATTTATTTATTTATTTATTATTTTTTTTTTTTGGTTTTGGTTTTGGTTTTGCTGTTTTCCATTTTCCAGCAGCAGCAGAGGAAAAAACGAATGAAATAAAACATAAAGCACAGAGATAACACCAAGAAGAGAGATGAGAGAAAAGTAGAAATAAAATTAAATTAACGAAAACAAAAATTAAAAGACAAACAAACTAACAAACGAAAAAAAAACAAACAAACAAGGAATCATTGCATACGTACAGAACGTTTCACTATATACGTACATACATACATACAAACATACATGCAAACACACATAAACATGCAAACACGAACATGAAGACATAAATACACAAATTTGTACACACACGAACACAGATACGTACACACACACAAACTCACACAAATACATACAAACACATTCACACACACACACACACACACACACACACACACACACAGCCGAAATCAAATGAAACAAGTTTAGTAACAGACACTGACAAACACACATACATACATACAAACATAATATACATATATAGACACATACACTCGTACACAAATAAATGAAACAAACACACGTTGAAAAACAGGAAAAAAGATTTAGCAACAGACACCAAGAGATACACCCCACCCCAACAAAAAACAACAACAATAAGTAAACAAGACTTTTAATACAAAAGCACACACATCCACACGCACACAGGTTCATCAGAGACACATCGACATACACCTGCAAACACGATCTCCAACAGATGCCAACAAAAAAAAAGTTACACGCACACACAGGTTCATACATACTAACAAGGTCCCAGACAGTCATGTACACTGTGACACAATTCCACTACGCAAACACGCACTCACACAGGCCCAAATATACACACATGTACAAAAGTACCCAGTACCTTACAGTACCACAGAGAACAGGAACCAAAGATAATTGAAATAGTCAGTACGTCTTGTGAATGGGAGAGAGAGACAAAAAAACACTGAAGTGATTTATTCGGAAGAATTTTGTTTAAAGCTAACATGTCACAGAGAGTGGGTGGATGGTGTGTGCATTCATGTGCACACAAACACGTATTTTATCATCATCATCACCATCATTTAACGTCCACTTTCCATGCTAGCATGGGTTGGACGATTTGACTGGGGATTGGCGAACCAGATGGCTACACCAGATGGCTGCACCAGACTCCAATCTGATCTGGCAGAGTTCCTGCAGCTGGATGCCCCTCCTAACGCCAACCACTCCGAGAGTGTAGTGGGTGCTTTTTACGTGCCACCAGCCACGCTCAAACTCACACCACGTAGTTGGGAAGCAAACTTCTTACCACACAGCCACACCTGTGTCTATATGAACAGACATATAGAGCAGTGGTTCCCAACCAGAGGTCTGTGGACCCCTGGTGGTCTGCAAAGGTAGTAGTGGAGGTCCATGAACTAAATTCAATATTTCATACACATAAGGATAAGCATATTATGTACATATACACATATACACACAGACACATATGTTTATTTCTTTGTTGCCCACAGGGGGCTAAACATAGAGGGGACAAAGAAGGACAGACAAAGGGATTAAGTCAATTACATCGACCCCAGTGATTAACTGGTACTTAATTTATTGACCCCGAAAGGATGAAAGACAAAGTCAACCTCGGCGGAATTTGAACTCACAACGTAGCGGCAGATGAAATACTGCTAAGCATTTCGCCCGACATTCTAATGTTTCTGCCAGCTCGCCGCCTTAAGACACATATATACAAACACACACACATATATATACATACAAATATACACACACACACACACACACACACACATATATATATATATATATATACACAAATATACACACATATATATATATAAATATACACATCTATATATACAAATATACACATCTATACATACAAATACACACATATATACATAAAAACGTATATACATATATATATACGTATACATGTACACATTTGTATATATACACAAACACATATATTAATATAAATATATACACATGTACATATATCCACATGTGCATATATCATACATATAGACATACATCTACATAAATTTATCATATGCAAATATATATATATATATATATACATACATATACACACACAAATGTATACATGAATGCAAGTATATACGAACAACATAAACACACACGAGAAGTGAAAAATGGGGAAAAAACCCCCCAAAAAACCAGAAAATTAAAACGGTAAATAGAACAATAAAAACAAAACAACACAGGAACAGGAAAAAAAAAGCAGTAACAAAAAAAAAAAAGATATAACACAAATAATAATAACAATAAAAAAAACTAAACACAGGAAACAAACTAATGGAAGTCTATTACACTTCAACCAGGAAAACAAATTACCAATTCCACAATTCCAATCAAGAGAAAACCGAAACAAGTAACACAAGAGGAATTGAGAACAGTGGCAGAGATTGTAACATTAAGCGGTGGGTTTGTTTTAATGGTCTTCGAAATACTTCCTGAGTTTTGCTTTTTGTCTTGGAAGTCGGTTAGGGTTATTACACTTCATAGCACACGTTGCCGTGTTTAATAACACGGTAGTAGGCAGCTTTTGTTTTGAGTTGACGAGCTTCTACAGAGAACGGCAAACGGTTGTGGGGGAAAGGTGTTATGCACCTGATTATGGACAATCGCTGCAGTGGAGTGTAGACCTACTTTCATCTTTCATCCCCGTTTCTCTGTGCAACTACAAAGCAACTGAGTGCAACGGGAATATATATGCATGTATGTGTGTATGTGAGTGTATACATAGGTATACTAATATATGTATCGCAGTTCACCCGTCGCGGTTTATTATTTAAACCTACGTCGATTCCTCTGTGATGTTGTCTTGCATTTATGATAAAATAAATAATTACAAATTATGAAAATAATAAAAAAAAAAAATATACAGTACAGTATTGTTTCTACTTCACGAATGTTCACCTATCGAGGGAGGTTTTGGAATGTAACACCTGCGAGAGCCAAGGGATTATTGTGTATATATATATATATATATATATATATATATATATATATATATATATATATATAGACAGGTAGATAGATATACATGTATGTGTTTATGTATGTCTCTTTTTTTTCTCTTTTCTCTTTTACTTGTTTCAGTCACTTGACTGCGGCCATGCTGGAGCACTGTCTTTAGTCGAGCAAATCGACCCCAGGACTTATTCTTTGTGAGCCTAGAACTTATTCTATCAGTCTCTTTTGCTGAACCGCTAAGTTACAGGGACGTAAACACACCAGCATCGGAAGTCAAGTGATGTAGGTGGGGACAAACACAGACACACAAACATATACACACACATACATATATATATATATACGACGGGCTTCTTTCAGTTTCCATCTACCAAATCCACTCACAAGGCTTTGGTCGGCCCGGGGCTATAGTAGAAGACACTTGCCCAAGGTGCCACACAGTGGGACTGAACCCGGAACCATGTGATTGGTAAGCAAGCTACTTACCACACAGTGTATATTATGATTGTTATTATTGTTAGGCGCACAGCCTTGTAGTTAAGGGTGTTGTACTCATGTCCTTGTGATTGTGGTTTCAATTCCTACACTGGTTGGTATGTTGTGTTCTTGAGCAAAAACCTTTATCTCACATTGCTCTGCGATCAATTCGACAGCTGATGTGTGCCACACTGTGCCCCTGTTTATACAACAGGGGCAAGAACATTTGATCACTATAAACAAACCATTTGTGCAGGCCACTTGGCAATAGCCAAACGCTCATACATCGTCTCTATGGGGAGACTCCATAATGATTACAATTATCATTATTATTATTATTATTATTATTATTACCTAAAACAGCTTGATTTGGCCTCATAATAATCGTTTAACATCTGCTTTCCATGCTGGCATGGGTTGGACAGTTTGACTGAGGGCTGGCAAGCCAAGAGGCTGCACCAGGCTCCAATCTGATCTGGCAAGGTTCTTCCAGCTGGATGCCCTTCCTAGTCTTCATATTCTTTTTAATTGCATTGGTTATATCTGTGTGTGTGTGTGTGTGTATACATGCACACAGATACATATACACAGACTATTATATACAAAAAAAGTACCACAAATGCACACACACATACAACTGCACACACAAACTCTCATACAATCCCAATTAATGTTCTCTCTCAACACACACCAACTGACATAGTCTTGCAAACACACAATTACATACAAACAAAACCCAACCATACAACCACGTGAACATGGACATAAAAAAAAGAAAAACCTTACAAACCACCACCACCACCACCACCACTACAACCACCATCGTTAAACAATCAATCAGAAGAGTTTCTTTCCTAATAAGATCAGCCATCAACCTTCAACAGACAACAAACAGAATGAAAGTTAACAGTCAGCTGAACTAAACTATATTTAAAACATTAGCTTGCAGCCTCGCATGGCCAAATAATTCTCCTTGAAGAGAGCTTTTGTAAATCAAGATTGTCTACTAATACCCATTGACAGTGGTGCCGACAGTCAATGAGGCTAAGCTAAAGACAACAACAATAACAATAATGATTTCAAAGTTTGCCACAAAGGCACACAACTGTGGGGAAGGAGATGAGTCGATTACATCGACCCCCAGTGTTCAACTGGTACTTATTTTATTGATCCCTAAAGGATAAAAGGTAAATTTGACCTCAGCGGAATTTGAACTCAGAATGTAGCGACGAGCAAAATACTGCTAAGCATTTCGTCCAGCGCACTCATGATTCTGCCAGCTCACAGCCTTAGTAACGATAATGATAATGGTTTCAAATTTTGGCACAACGCCAGCAATTTCGTGGGAGAGGACTAGTCGATTACATTGAGTTCCTCAGACACTTACTCCATAGGGTCCTCTCAGAAACAAATGTCATTAGGCTTTCCTAATAATAATAATAATTAACAATAACATTGATCTTTTCTACAGCAGGCTCAAGGCCTGAAACTCCAGTGGACAGCGCTAGTTGATTTCATCAACCCAAGTGTTTAACTGGTACTTACTTCATCACCCCGTTTTTAAAATGAGAATATCCGAAATAAACTCGACTGCTGTCACAAACGAATATACTAAAAATTAACCAGACCACTCCCAGAAATTAAGTAAAAAACAAGAAAAATAATCCAGAATCCTTGTCCGGTACCAGATCAATCACGGAATCTAATCAGTTCATACCAGTCATAAGGCCAAACAACCAAAAATTTCTTCCAAATCCATCCAGTGATTCCTGAGATATCTTGTCCATGGACAAACCAACAAACAAACGTGACTGAAAACAATACCTCCGCCTTCACTAAGGCGGAGGTAATAATAATCCTTTCTACTAAAGGCACAAGGCCTGAAATTTTGGGGGAGGTCACCAGTCGATTACATCAACCCCAGTGTTTCACTTGTACTTAATTTATCAACCCAGAAAGGGTGAAAGGCAAAGTCAACCACGGCGGGATTTGAACTTGGAATATAAAGACAGACAAAATGCTGCAAAGCATTTTTTCCCCAGAATACTAACTATTCTGCCTGCTCACTGCCTAAATAATAATAATAATAATAATAATAATAATAATAATAATGATATAAGCATATAGTTAGCAGGTTAGCTAATTTGACGGGAAGAGTTGTAATCGTGTCTATAGCAACAACCTCAGTACTTGAAAGTAAAAAGATGTAACGCAAAGTTGACCTTGGCGAGATCTGAACTCACAATGTAAGCAACTGGAGAAAGCACCATGTGGTATTTCGTCCAGCATGCTAATAATTCGACCAATTATTCCATGCTATCGGCCGGTGAACAATGCTAATCAATAACACTGATGATTCCTGTCTGGAGAACAAAGGGACAAATTTTGGTCGGGGCAGTGGAGGTGAAGGTGGTGAGGTGTAGTCAATGAAACTGACCACAGAGTATCTTACTTCATCGATTACGGCACAAAAGGTAAATAAATAAATAAATAAATAAGATAAAGATAAAATAAAACAAAGAGGATTGAAGGCCAATTTTTACCTTTGATGAGACTTTGAAACTAGAAAAAAAACCCAACAAAAGAGGCTAATTTAAACACACCTCATCGTCCTTCGTTTCCTTTCATTTCATTTCAAGCAAATGATTCGGCCACATCCGTCAGCATACTGACATCAGCCGAGATAATTGGGGGGGGGGGGGGGTTGAAAAAAAAAAAACAAAAACAAAGACAAAACATGAAGGGACTCGTTTCTTTGGGATCTCAATAAAACCTGATCTATAAATGAAGAATAAGGAAAACAAAGGAGATAAAAAGGAAAACTTGAACAGAAGAAAGAATTAATGTCAACTCCAAACAAAAGGATTGCATATTGATCAGTCCTTATTGATTTCTGTCTGTTTGTCTTCTAGCTCTTTTAGTTCTGGCCTGTCTTTCTCCGCCATTTGTTTTGCTAGCCAGCTTCCTTAATAATGATGATTACCTAAGTACCTATCACAATTATCGTTAGACTAACGAGATTGTCATTACACTGACTGACTGGGGGATGGCGGGGAAGGTCCCCTTTCTTTGTTTCTTCTTGCTCTTTTTTTTATAAAAGGAAACAAAAATGTCTGAATGCTTGTAAGTTAGCAACAAGAATAAGATTTTATACACAGATGTAAGCATATATATGTGTATATATATGCATACATATTCATAGGTACATACAGGTGTATGTGTAAAAAGAGACATAAAACATGTGCACATACACAAACACACACATACATATCATCATCATCATCATCATCGTTTAACGTCCGCTTTCCATGCTAGCATGGGTTGGACGATTTGACTGAGGACTGGTGCAACCGGATGGCTACACCAGGCTCCAATCTAATTTGGCAGAGTTTCTACAGCTGGATGCCCTTCCTAACGCCAACCACTCAGAGAGTGTAGTGGGTGCTTTTACGTGTCACCCGCATATATATATATATATATACATACAAACATTAGTGGCAATAAACAGAAACAAGCACACTCAATACTGAAGGTAGAGTACAACTATTATTTATTGTCGGCACCTTGGGTTTCCAGCTCGTAGGGGTAAGTCCTGGGGTCGATTTGTTCAACTAAAGGCAGTGCTCCAGCATGGCTGCAGTCAAATGACTGAAACAAGTGAAAGAGTAAATAACCTAGGTCTTAGATTATCCACATTTGGGTTGGACATTTACCTGATATTCTTCCTACAGATAAGATGAAATTTCTTATGTACGCCACCTGCATACATCTTTGCCGGTATATACAGTGAAGCTTTATTATAGCGTTGTATATTATCGACTGTTATTTCCAGTAAACATTGGTGCATTGTTGTACCACTATTCTAAATATATATATATATATATATATATATATATATATATCATTCGCCATGATAGATTGCTAACAAATACACACTTATTTTCTCTGCTTGTTTCTTTCTGTGGAAGAGCGTAGGCTCGAAATGTTAAAAACTTTTTCAATTCCCGAGCGTTGTGTTATACTAATACATCTGTTTGTTTTCTACACCACCTGTCTTCGTCTTTTGTTTTTTTTTATGAATTCTCCCTATATATAAAGAGAATGAATGGGAGAAAGAGAGCCTGCCTTATGTCGACCCAATAGAGGGACCAGCTATCCGAGTTGATAGTACCAGGGTAGATAAAGCAATTAAGAGTATGAAGACCGGGAAAGCCCCCGGCCCATCAGGAATCACTGCAGAGATGCTCAAAATATCTGGCAGTGTTGGCTATAGCCTAGTCACCCGTATTACGAACCAGGTGATACACGAAGGAGTCATACCCTATGACTGGTGTAGCAGCATCATAGTCAACTGCTACAAAGGTAAAGGGGACGCTTTAGATACAAATAATTACAGAGGCATCAAGCTGTTAGATCAGGTTATGAAAGTTACAGAGAGGGTCATAGCCCAACTAATTAGGGAGCGAATCAATTTAGATGAGATGCAGTTTGGGTTCGTGCCAGGTAAAAGCACTACTGATGCCTTATTTCTAGTGAGACAGTTGCAGGAGAAATACCTAGCTAAGGATAAACCTCTGTACCTGGCTTTCGTTGACATGGAGAAAGCCTTTGACAGGGTCCCCCGATCCCTTATCTGGTGGTCAATGAGGAAACTTGGGATAGAAGAATGGTTAGTGAGAGCTGTGCGAGCCATGTACAGAGATGCTGCCAGTAAGGTGAGGGTTGGAAATGAGTACAGCAATGAATTCCGGGTAGAGGTAGGGGTCCACCAAGGTTCCGTCCTCAGCCCCCTATTATTTACCATAGTCCTCCAGGCAATCACAGAGGAGTTCAAGACAGGTTGCCCCTGGGAGCTCCTCTATGCTGATGACCTTGCCCTAATTGCGGAGTCACTATCAGAACTAGAGGAGAAGTTTCAGGTGTGGAAGCAAGGTCTAGAATTGAAGGGCCTTAGAGTCAACCTAGCTAAAACCAAAATCCTAATAAGTAGGAAGGTAGATAAAACACAAACCCCTTCAGGTAGATGGCCCTGCTCAGTATGTAGAAAAGGAGTAGGTAGTAACTCTATAAGATGTACCCGGTGCAAGCTATGGACACATAAGAGGTGCAGCAACATCAAAGGCAGGTTAACTAGCAAGTTAGTTTTTGTTTGTGGCAGATGTTCAGGTGCAATAAAGACTGCAAACAAACAGGAAACAACTTCTATCTCATTCCAGGGTGAAAAACTAGAGGTAGTCGATAGCTTCCGCTATCTGGGCGACCAAGTTAGTAGTGGGGGTGGGTGCGCTGAAAGTGTAGCTGCTAGAATAAGAATAGCCTGGGCAAAGTTTAGAGAGCTCTTACCCCTGCTGGCGACAAAGGGACTCTCACTCAGAGTAAAAGGCAGACTGTATGACGCATGCGTACGAACAACCATGCTACATGGCAGTGAAACATGGGCTGTAACTGCTGAGGACATACGTAAGCTCGCAAGGAATGAAGCCAGTATGCTCCGTTGGATGTGTAATGTCAATGTGAATACCCGTCAGAGTGTAAGTATCTTGAGAGAAAAGCTGAACATTAGAAGCATCAGTTGTGGCGTGCAAGAGAGACGATTGCGCTGGTATGGACATGTGGTGAGAATGGAGGAGGATAGCTGCGTGAAAAAGTGCCACACCCTAACAGTTGAGGGAACCCGTGGAAGAGGTAGGCCCAGGAAGACCTGGGCTGAGGTGGTGAGGCAAGACCTTCGTACATTGGGCCTCACCGAGGCGATGACTACGGACCGAGACCTTTGGAAATGGGCTGTGCATGAGAAGACCCGGCAAGCCAAGTAAGATCGTTGCCAGTGCCCCTGGACTGGTTCTTGTGCGGGTGGCACATGAGATGCACCATTTTGAGCGTGGCCGTTGCCAGTACCGCCTGACTGGCTCCTGTAGGATTTTCGAGCGAGATCGTTGCCAGTGCCCCTGGACTGGCTTGTGC
>NC_142945.1:9288853-9291353 GCF_046866305.1 Octopus bimaculoides | reverse complement strand
GTAAACTGGAGCAACGTGAAACAAAGTGTCTCGCTCAAGAACAGAACACGCAGCCCAGTCTGAGATTTGAACTCACAACCTCGCAGTCGTAAGTTCAACGCTCTAACCACTGAGCCATGCGCCTTCACTATAGAATAAGTACTAGGAATACAAAGAATAAGTCCTGGGGTCGATTCGTTTGACTGAAGGCTGTGCTCCAGCATGACCACAGTCAAATGACAGAAACAAGTAAAAGAGTAAAAGAACAAAAAAAAAAAGAGGCAGTGTTGAAGGGATTTGAACTCAGAATGTAAATATTCACAAGAAATACTGTAAGACATTTTGTGCAAATGCTCCAATGCTTTTGCTCCATGATAACAAACAACAACAACAGCAACAAGAAAATAGATAAAGCATTTGAACCAACAATAGATATAAATAAAGCAGAGTTAAATGACGCGACAATCATTGGAATATCAAATGTAATAAATTACCAGTTATTATAATGAATTACAATGAACTGAATAACAGAGGGTGTGTATATATAGATGTATGCATATGTATATGCACATATATATATTATACACACACACATATATATATATGAACTCATATATACACAGACATCACATATAAACTCACACACACCCACACACACATATATAAAGTGTATATATACACATATGCATAATATATACACAGATATATGCATACATATGGACTCACATATACACAGACATACACACATATAAACTCAGATACAAATATACACAGAAACACACACACACACACACACACATATATATATATATATATATATATAAATCAGATACACACATGCATGTATATATATATATATATATATATATATATATATATATATATATATAATTGAGAAAATGAGATAGAGAAAAATCAAGAGTGAATGAGAGAGAGAGAGAGAAGAATTTCTTCAGCTGAAAGTAAGAAAATTCATTCTAATCAGATGAGAAGAACCAAGATTGATCACGTCTGACAGATTATCTTCACAGGATGAAATAAATTCAAATAAAATGCAAATAAAACGAAAATAACAAAACAACAAATACACGACAAAACAAAGTACAACAAAAAAGACGCCCACCACCCGATAATTCCACCCCTCACCCCCCTGCCATCTCTGCCAAAAGAGATCATTTGATGATAGATAATTAAACATGCCGCAACGATGAAATAATTCCAATACATTATTATACAGCCTACCCAACAGTACCCCACCCCGACGCACAAAAGCACAGTCGTAGTTCCAATGTCATTACAAATCTGTTCACGAGATTGCTTTTTCAATGTTGCTTTTCAGTGCAACACAATTCTTGAAAACAGAGATTTCAGATATGAAATCCATTTACTTAGGAATAGTTCCAGATAACGGAGAAGTTGGGTGCAAGTATTATATTGTTGTAGTTCAAGGACAAGGAAAAACAGATTAAAAGAAGAAAAAAAAGGAAAGACAATGAGCATGGCTGTTGCCAGTACCGCCTGACTGGCCCTCGTGCCGGTGGCATGTAAAAAGCACCTACTACACTCTTGGAGTGGTTGGCGTTAGGAAGGGCATCCAGCTGTAGAAACTCTGCCAAATCAAATTGGAGCCTGGTGCAGCCATTTGGTTCGCCAGTCCTCAGTCAAATCGTCCAACCCATGCTAGCATGGAAAGTGGACGTTAAACGATGATGATTATGATAATGAATGAGAGAGTAATCAGATAAAATACCTTGCTGTGTTAGGAACATAAATTGTGACTAAGGTTTGGGGGAAGATTTTAATTTAAAACTTATGAAAACAAGACATTTGTACTCAGAGCTGGTTTTAGCCGGGCTGGTAACGAAAGGGTTAATGTTTTAAAGCAATATTTAAGGAACAAATATTTTATCAGGGTTCATTTACCTGCCGGTTCGGTACAGCCTGTAATTTAAAATATATTTTTTGAATTTTTACTTTCACGAAACCCCCTTATTTTAACCATTTAATGCCCTAGCTTCCCCGATTTGAAACATTAAAAAAACGGTGAGCTGGTAGAAACGTTGGCATGCTGGGCGAAATGCTTAACAGTATTTCGTCTGCCGCTACGTTCTGAGTTCAAATTTCGCCGAGGTCGACTTTGCCTTTCATCCTTTCGGAGTGGATTAAATAAGTACCAGTTATGCACTGGGGTCGATATAATCGACTTAATCCGTTTGTTTGTCCTTGTTTATCCCTTTGTGGGCAATAAAGAAATATGAAACATTAAAAAACCTAATGTGTGAAATGAGATGTAATAAAAAAAAAAAAGCAATACAATTGTTTAAAGTCTCATCTTTCTTGCTTTTGATGAAGCACCCCCACCTTCAAATGATGCCAGAGCACATGCACCCCCTCCCCACCGGCCTAGTTACACAACTGGAGTGGAGCATATGTTCAAGTTACAGGAAGGTGAAATGGAAGGTGATACAGCAAGCGCGTAGGTCAGGGTCAAGAGAAGTTCAGAAATTTCGTTTAGCATGTG
>NC_142945.1:9273853-9283853 GCF_046866305.1 Octopus bimaculoides | reverse complement strand
GGAAAAACTGGTTTTAAAATTTTGCAGTTTTAAATGAAATTTTTAAAAACTGATAACAAAATAACAAGCAACATCCCTCTCTGTCTCTCGCTTTCTATTAGTCTATTGACCTGTCACTCCGTCTCTCTCTCCCTCTATGTTAGTCTATCTACCAATCTGTCTCCCTCCCTCTCTCTCTCCCTCTATGTTAGTCTATCTACCAATCTCTCTCTCTCTCTCTATGTTAGTCTATCTACGAATCTGTCTGTCTGTCTCTCCCTCTATGTAAGGCTATCTACCAATCTGTCTCTCTCTCTCTCCCTCTATGTTAGTCTATCTACCAATCTGTCTCTCTCTCTCTTACTTTCTACATTTCAGTCCCTCGCTCTACCTATCTGCCCCTTTCCTTGTCTGTCTGTCTCTGTCTCTCTGTCTCTCTCTCTCTCTCTCCACTTTTATGC
This sequence comes from Octopus bimaculoides, assembly GCF_046866305.1. Taxonomy (NCBI): domain Eukaryota; kingdom Metazoa; phylum Mollusca; class Cephalopoda; order Octopoda; family Octopodidae; genus Octopus; species Octopus bimaculoides. Next base: position 9,283,413 of record NC_142945.1, on the reverse strand, counting down.
CCCTCCCTCTCTATTTATCTATTGTTCTGTTGGTCTACCTACCTCTCCACCTCTTTCCCACCCTCTCTTACTACCCCATTGAGTTCTCAATAAGTTTTCCTCTTTCTTCAGTCAATCATTCCTTACCTCTCTAGCACCTTCCTTTCTATCTCCTCATCCTCCTCCCCCCACAACCACTCGTCCCTCTTTCCACAAGTCTCCCTTCCTCTCTTTGATACCCAACTGCAACCATCACACTTACTCTCCTCATACCTATACTATCATCTATTTTCGTTACCTCAGGAACCAATTCATCATCATCATCATCGTTTAACGTCCGCTTTCCATGCTAGCATGGGTTGGACGATTTGACTGAGGACTGGTGAAACCGGATGGCAACACCAGGCTCCAATCTGATTTGGCAGAGTTTCTACAGCTGGATGCCCTTCCTAACGCCAACCACTCAGAGGTGCCTTTTACATGTCACCGGCACGGGACCAGTCAGCCGGCACTGGCATCGACCACGCTAGGATGGTGCTTTTTACGTTCCACCAGCACGGAAGCCAGTCAAACGGCACTGACAATGATCACGCTCGAGTGGTTCTTTTTAGATGCCACATATGTGTGTATATACAGGGTTGGGCAAAAGTCACCCAACAGCAAATCAAAATTCCATAAATACTATCTGTAATTCTGTATTGAATCGAATGGAAAAATGTGTTGCTCAAGAAGGACTTCAGTTTGAAGAATTTTCATGATGTTTCATATTTAGATGCTTTTATTAAATTCATTCAGTTGTTAAACATAAACAAATAAATCTTGGAATTAAATGGTTTTGATTTACTGTCAGGTGACTTTTGGCCAACCCTGTGTGTATGTGTGTATGTGGCTGCATACTCGACTGCTTGACAACTGGTGATGGTTTGGTTATGTCCTGGTAAAATAGCAGTTGGCAAAAGAGATCTACAGAATAAGTATCAGATATTAAAAAAAAAAAAAAAAAAATCCCCCAAAACAAGCTTTAGCACTGGAGTCAGTTGCTTGGAATAAAACGTTCTGAAGTAGTACTCCAGCATGGCCAGAGGTCCAATGATTAAAAAAAAACAAAAACTATACAGAACAAAAAAAAACCCACCCTACCCTCATAGATCATTCCTTACTTCCTTCCCCATTAGTTTTCATATTCCTTTTCTTCTCTGCTCTTCTCTTCCAATTTATTCTATCTCCCTTTCTCCCATCTTCCGCTCTGCAACCCTCCTTGCTCTCCTGGATGTCCATTGGCTTCTCTCGCTTCTCTCCATTGTGTATCACCAAGTAAAATCTCCACAATGCAACCTGCTTTATGCCAATTCAAATACTTTTGTCAAACTATTTCCACAAATTAAGCAGAAATTTTTCCTAACTGACTCTGACATAGGCTGACTATGTAATTTAATTATTAACAATATGGGCCTTTTTTCTTTTGTTTTCTTTTTTCACTTTTTTCATAAACTACACACACACACATACACACCTATATAAATATATGTGTTTATCCATGTGTATTCTGTATGTACTTAAGTGGATGATTGTATTTGAATGTCTGCATGTGAGAGGGGGAGGAAAGGAAGAAGAGGGAGGAAAGGAGGGAGGGAGAGGGAAAGAATGAGAGAGCGGGAGGGAGTGTGTGCCTACGTACATATATGTATGTATGTATGCATGCTTGCAGGAGTTTGTCTATGGAAATTCAGTGTACGATGGTTTTATAGTAGTGTGAAAGGCAAGTGTAGCTATATATGTCTATATATGTGCTTGTGTGCTTGTGTGTATGTATGTGCATCCACACACACATTCAATAGTTAGAGTGAAATATTATAATCATTTATTCAAAGCTGAGTCTATGCGAGCCACTACTCAGTGCTGCTCTCTCTCTCTCTCTCTCTCTCTCTATATATATATATATACATACACGCACACTTCCAAACATACAGAAAGACATACATACACACACACACACACAGAGAGGAAGACAAAATTGCACATGGAGAGATACAACTGTTTATATATAGATAGATAGATAGATATATATATATATATGTTATTGGAGACAAGAAGCCAAAGTGAGACTGAGCACATAAAAACTGAAGAGGATGGGCGACATCCTGACGAATAAGAGAGAGGAGAGTGTAGGAAAGAGTACAAAAGCCAAAACTAAATAAATAACAAAATTGCTAAAATAAAACTAAAAGGTACAAAAAAAAAATAACCAAACAAAAATGAAACAATACGCTGGAGAAAGAGAGAGAGGGGGAGAAGAAAACTTCTGTGGCGACATATGAAATTATGATGAGACCAAACTGGGCCAAATTATCTTATAGAAATTCATTCCAAGATGCAGTCAACAGAAAAACGTGCACAGAATTTGCAATGGACACGGGAACGGTAGAATATATTTTCCAGATGTCTTGGAATAATAATTAGAATAACTGTTTCTTATTTAGAGCACAAGGCCAGAAAATTTCAAGAGGAGGGGGGGGGGTTAGTCAATGCCATTGACCACAGGTTCAAGGATGGCACTTTGTTTAACCACTGCTTGGATGAATGAAAGGCCATGTAGGCCTTCACAAGATTTGAACTCTGAGTGTAAAAATATACAGGGCAAAAATTTTTTCCTATGTCCTACCAAATCTGCCAGCTCAACAGAAACACTGGGCAATATATTGGAAGACAATATCAATGGTTCAAGAAACTTGGTTGGTGTTATATTTTACTAACCCTGGAGGAATGGAACGTAAAGTCAATTTTGACAGAATATGAACTCCAAACGTTAGGAGATGGAGCAAATGCTATAAGACATTTTTTTGGCACCTGTGCCCAGCGTCGCTTTTCTAGGACTTATGCCGTGGCATGTGTAAGGACTTTTGAGCGAGATTGTTGCCAGTGCCGCTGGACTGGCTCTTGTGTGGGTGGCACGTAAAATACACCATTTTGAGCGTGGCTGTTGCCAGTACCGCCTGACTGGCCTTCGTGCCGGTGGCACGTAAAAGCACCCACTACACTCTCAGAGTGGTTGGCGTTAGGAAGGGCATCCAGATGTAGAAACTCTGCTAGATCAGATTGGAGCCTGGTGTAGCCATCTGGTTTCACCAGTCCTCAGTCAAATCGTCCAACCCATGCTAGCATAGAAAGCAGACATTAAACGATGATGATGATGATGATATATATATATATGAAGTCCAGGACCTAAGTATTTAAAGTTAGGATAATACAAATTATGGAATTAAAAAACAAAAGTTTTCTCATGACAGACTCACACACACAAATATAATAAAATAGGAAAAAAAATTAATAAAAATAAAAGAAAAATAAATGTAAAAAAAAAAACTGTCTAAAATTGCCATCATCTGAAGGAATATCTAATGAATATTCTCTCCATGGCAGTATAATTTAATAATTTCTCCAATTTCACCATCTGAATTGTAAATAGGACAGTTTTTGACTTGACAGCTTTTCTAATAGAGTTGGCACTAAGAATATAATATATATACATACTGAATGCACAGGCAGACAGATATATACATATATATATATATATATATATATATATATATATATATATATATATATATATATATATATATATATATATATATATATATATATATATGGGGGGGGGAGGGGTACGTGTGTGCACATGAAGTGTGTGTGTACATATATATATATATATATATATATATATACACAATACGGATATCCTTAGCCATATGGCTACTTTCTGCAAGTCACTTAGCAAACCTACTAATCTTCACACACACACACACACACACACACACACATACACACTGCTTCATGTCTACATTTATTTATTAATAATACTATATATATATATACATATACATATATATATATATATATATATATATATATATACACATACACACACACACACAATGAATATATATATACATACACTCATAATGAATATGTGTGTGTGTATCTATCCATCTCTCTCTCTCTCTCTCTCTCTCTCTCTCTATACACACACATACATACATAGATACATTAGTACATACATATACACTGATAAGGATAAGAAATGAAAGAGAATAATTTGAAAAGTAAAGATGTAATAACAAAAAAAGAAAAAAACTAAAAATAAGTAAAAATTACATAAAATTCAGAATGATTGGAAAATGCAAAAAAAAAATAAAAACCCTACTTTTCAACAATTTAATACAAAACATAAAAAAAAAAAAACTAAACTATTATGGCAAGAAACCAGTCTAAGTTTAGGAATATCATTTTCCAAGAATTTAGGTGCGTAATAGAAATATGAAAATTAATATGTAAACAGACTAGGAGTATACATACATACATACATACATATATGCATACACTTCTTTTACTTTGAAAAACAGGTAAAAGTTAATGACACCTGGCCGTAAAGTATTACCTCAATGATATGCATTCATCTAACCCATGCCAGCATGGAAAAACAGACTTAAACGTTGACAAAGAATCGAGTAATCAATATATAGATATACGTATTAGTGTGTTACCCAACATATGGTGGCTAACTTTGGAGTTTGGAGGTATAATATTGTCATTACAGGTAATATCAGAAAATATGGTATACAAACAATGATAAGAATTTGAGTTTTAGCAAAATTCTTGGTGCTTATACCAAATGGTGAAATGAATACTAATTTCTGAAAGAAAGATATTTATTACTTTGAAATAAAACCAAAATATTTCTTATTTGTGCATTAACAATAAATATATGATATTATTTTTTTTATTAATTTTATCGATATAATATAGGCATAGGAGTGGCCGTGTGGTAAGTAGCTTGCTTATGAACCACATGGTTCTGGGTTCAGTCCCACTGCGTGGCACCTTGGGCAAGTTTTTCTACTATAGCCTCAGGCTGACCAAAGCCTTGTGAGTGGATTTGGTAGACGGAAACTGAAAGAAGCCCATCGTATATATATATATATATATATATATATATATATATATATATATATATATATGCGAGTAAAAATAAATACAAAAAAAGGTGGATTTTTTTGTATGATTGTGTATGATTGTGTATAGACTTTAACAGTCTGTTAAAGTCTGTCATACCGGCCATGACGAAGGGAAATAGCCCTGAAACTCGAGTCGCCTTTATATATATATATATATATATATATATTTATACTTATATATTTATATATTTGATCCTTTATATTGAACACTCAATATTTCATCTACATTCAATACTTTCTTTCATGGTGCCATCCATTTTTATTTTATTTTATTTTATATTGTATATTGTATATCATATTATATATTGTATATTCCATATTCTATACCCCACATTAGTTCTGCAGGAATATAAATAAAACATAAAAAACAGACAGTGTTGGAACTCTTTTAAGCAAAATAATATATATATATATATATGTATGTATGTATGTGTGTATATGTTTGTGTGTCTGTGTTTGTCCCCCCAACATCGCTTGACAACTGATGCTGGTGTGTTTATGACCCCGTAATTTATAATAAGTACTAGGCTGAGAAAGTGTGTGTGTGTGTGAGTGAGAGAGACAAAGTATGTGTGTGAGAGAAAGAGAGTGAGAGAGAGAAAGAGAAATCGAGAGTGCATGTGAGAGAGAGAGAGAGAGAGAGAGAGAGAGAGAGAGAGAGAGAGAAAGAGAAAGAGAAAATGTGTGTGTGTGAGACAGAGAGAGAGAGAGAGAGAGAGAGAGAGAGAGAGAAAGAGAAAGAGAAAATGTGTGTGTGTGTGAGAGAGAGAGAGAGGGTGTGAGAGTAAGAGAGAGAGTGTGAGAGAGAAAGAGAGAGTGAGTGAAAGAAATAGAGAAAGAGAGTGTGTGAGAGAGAGAAATAGAGAAAGTGTGTGTGTGAGAGAGTAAGAGAGAGAGACAGAGTGAATGTGTGTGTGTGTGTGTGTGTGTGTGTGTGTGTGTGTGTGTGTGTGTGTGCACGAATACTGGCCAATGTAAAACCTGTACATTTTTGAAATTGAAAATTTCTAATTGTTATAACTACTGTTTCTATATACGATAGAAATTAATCTACAATGAGCATTTACAAACCTAACAGCATCTATTTTATTGCTACGCAATAAAATATATACAAAAAAGAAATCGTTATAATTGTTTACTAATTAAGCAAAAAGCAAAAAAAAAAAGGCAAGCACAAATAAAAACAATACAAAACAAATCATAATTACGTAATTACTTCAAATTTTATGGGGGTACATCTAAAGATTACTCTTTGTTTACTCAACTAAATCTTATTCAATGGATGACTTGCAGGGTTGGATAGCTAATGTGACCGAAGGAGTAACTGGCATAGAAACTAATAAAAACATAATTAAAAAAAAAATTCTTAAATAACAGAACATATTCTTAGAATTTCAAAATGGATCAAGGCTTATATTACTCATGGCAGAGAATATGTTGAATATGAACAATCTCAGAAATAAATCTTTATTTTTTGGAAAATGTGATAAATTCTTGCACTTAAGTTCCTTTTAACCATTTGTTTTGTTTTCTGTTTTTTTTTTCTCACAAATTAATTCTTCCATATATGGGAATGAAAGTTTGAAGAATTTGAAATATCACAAGAACTTCTGGATACTACAGTATTGCTCTCATTCTCTGGCTCTCTCTCTCTCTCTCTCTCTCTTCCTCTCTCACTCTGTTAATCAACATATCAATCAAAATATCCATACCAGTCCATCTGACTGTCTATCTACATATCTATCAATCTGTTTATCAATGTATCAATCAATCTATTTATCTACCTACCCATCTATTAACGTATTTATGCCCGTTTCTCTATTCTACCTGCAATATATATATATATATATATATATATATATACACATACACATATATATAGGAAGAAGAAAATGGAGATTGTGAAGTTATTAAGAGTTTATCAACAACAAATCGCACATCGTCCCTTACAGCCATTTCAGTTATACACAGTGAATTAATTAAATATTAATATTCATACTTCTGAGCTTAATATCTTTTTCCTTTATATAAATATAAACTAATGTGTGTGTGTGTGTGTGTGTCCGTGTGTCCCCTGCAACGCTGCTAGACAAGCCGTGTTGACATGTTTACATCCCCGTAACTTAGTGGTTCGGCAAAAGAAACTGGTAGAATAAGTACCATATATATATATATATATATATATACACACGCATGAGAGAGGGCTGAAAAGTTTGTAGGTGGACTATGAAGGAGTGATGCTAAAGCTGTGAAATGTTGAATGCATTAATTTGGAGTCTCATTAATAAATGGATTGTTTCTTTCCAGGGAATCTGACATCTGATTGTTCAAAGAAGACTTCGAAAGTAACTAGTAGCGACCTCTCTTGACAATTCACAAAATTTGGCACCATGGTGGTGTTATCCAAGTGGCTGACTATTAGCATATCCCATGAGAGAGTTGAGAATATCCTGCACAATGAACTTGGCATAGTGAAGGTTTCTGGTCGGTGGGTGTCACATCTGATGACACCTGACCAAAAGCATATCAAGCTAATGTCCTCATGTGGAAATGTGACATTGTTTGAGGCAGGTTCTCTTGGATGACTTTTTTGACCAATAGGATGAAAGCATCTTTGCCAACAAGATCCAAGCACTGCAACACTGAAGGAAGAAGTGTGTGGACCACAAGGGGGAACTGTGTTGAGAAATAAACCCCACTTCATCACATTCCTTTCATGAGAGTATCATTGTCAGCCTCTGAACTTATCTGCTGACCCTTTGGTTGTCTCCTCCTTATGCAGAGTTTGACCATCTCCTGTACCTACACCTTAGAACCCTCATGGCATCTGATGTGGCTTTTTAAACCAGACAATGTTTTGAAAAGACACCCACATAGATTGCATATCCGATTTGGACCACCAAGAGCTGCAGTTAAGTTCTGATCTTTGTGGATCTTAAAATGTCTTTTGAGGCCTCTATTAGATTTGCTAACCTTCTGGCATACATTGCATTGAAAGGTGTGCACAGACATAAAGGCAGAATAGCTCGTGGAGGTTCGTTTTCCATGGGTTCGCAAATGAGATTTGAGCCCAGCAAAAGAAAGGCATGGTTCTATCACAAACTGTGCACACAAAAAGGTCACTGAGGTTCACCTTCTCTCTCTCTCTTTCTATACACACACACACACACACATACACCAGCAATCCTTAACATGGAGAATCAAACATAGTAGTTGCTATACAGGTGAAGAAAATACATGTATATATGTGTGTGTGTGTGTGTGTGTGCTAGAATGCTACAGTTAGTGTGTATGGACATAACGTCAATATTTGCATCCATGAATGTGTGTGCGTGTGTGTGCATGTGCAGAAGCTATGTGTTTGTGCATAATAATGGAGCACAAAGAATCGCATATCTGCATGTGTATGTGTCACTATACGCATACACATTAGCATATATGAGTATGTGCGTTAGTGAAAGTAATATGGTGTATGTGTTTGTGTATACATATCAGAGTGCAAGGAATTGCATATTTGAATGCACGTGCCTATGTGTGCAGGTGTGTATACATATATAGATCCATGCTAAACTGCTACAGCAATACACAAGAGTGCATGTGTGTGTGTGTCTGTGAATATGAAATACATGAGTGTTAGAGTGTATATGTGTGTGTATACATATGTAAATGCAAGTAAGTGCACACCTGAATGTGTGTGTGTGTTTGTTTGAATGCTAGAGAGCTACCGCTAGTGCGCATGAGTATATGCAAGTATCAAAGTTTGAAATGCACAAGCACACGCGAGTGAAATTGTGTGTATGCATATGGGTAGACCTATGAGTGCAAAGGGCATGCATGCTAGATTACGTATGGGTGTACACGTGCATGTGAATGCTAAAATACTACAAGTTTGCACGAGTGTGTGTATGTGTGTGTGTGCAAGGGACTGCAAGTGTGTGCGCATGCATGCGCATTGAGATTTAGATGCAATTTCAGATTGCTGAGGAATTCCAGGTATGTCATTTATCAAACCCCACCTCTCCACCCCCACCTCTCCACCCCCACCTCTCCACCCCCACCTCTCCACCCCCACCTCTCCACCCCCCTTCTTGTTAACATGCCTGGGCTGTGCAGTGCACCTGAGAGAGGGGGGGGGGGGAAGCGATACAGACTGAGAGAGAGAGACACACACATAGAAAGAGAGAGAAACAGAGAGAGCAGATGGAGAGAGAGGAGAGCAGGGAGAGAGCAGAGAGCGAGAGGGGGAGAGAGAGAGCAGAAAGACAGACAGACAGACAGACAAGGGAGGGAGAGAGAGAGAGAGAGAGAGAGAGAGAGAAAGACAGGATGCATGTGTCTCGCATTGCTAAAGTAAGGAACTACAACAGGGAATAGAGGAAGGAAGAAAATGAGGAAAGAGAAGGAGGAAAGCAAAGAAAGAAAAAAGAAAAGAAAACACAAAGGGACACAAAGAAAAGGAAGAAAGCAACATGGAAGGAAAGAAGGAAGGAAAGAAGAAAGGCAGGGCGCATGGTGGTGGCGACAGCGGTGGAGGCTGAAGCCTGTTGATGGTGCAGCGTTAATTTAGGTTAA
>NC_142945.1:9238853-9268853 GCF_046866305.1 Octopus bimaculoides | reverse complement strand
ATATATATATATATATATATATATAAATATATACATAAAATAAATTAGTGCGAGTAAAAAGAAAAAAGTATCTTAGTGTGAAATGGTTTTTTAGTTATCCAATAAATCCAACAAGAAAAGACTATTTTTGACATGCAGTTATCTGAGTGGAAAAATAACTAAACACACATATACAAACACACACACACATGTATATAACAGGCAGTCCATGCATATAACTACATACATATACACACTCACATACATAATAAATATATAATATAAAATATACAGGAGTGGCTGTGTGGTAAGAAGCTTGTTTCTCAACCACATGGTTCCAGGTTCAGTCCCACTGCATGGCAACTTGGGCAAGTGTCTTCTGCTATAGCCTCAGGCCGACCAAAACCTTGTGAGCGAATTTGGTAGAGTAAAACTGAAAGAAAAGCGTTGTACATCATCATCGTGGTTTAACGTCCGCTTTCCATGCTGGCATGGGTTGCATGACTTGACTGAGGGCTGGTGAGCCAGAAGGCTGCACCAGGCTCCAATCTGATCTGGCAAAGTGTCTACAGCTGGATGCCCTTCCTAACGCCAACCACTCTGAGAGTATAGTGGGTGCTTCTACATGCCACCGGCATGAGGGCCAGTCACGCGGTACTGGCATCGACCATGCTCAAATGGTGCCTTTTATGTGCCACCTGCACAGGAGCCAGTCCGGCGGCACTGGCAACGACTATGCTCGAATGGTGTACATATATATATGTCCTTGGGTAAATTCATTCAACTAAAATTTCTCAAGACAATGTCTCTCAGTCTGAACACAGTGTAATGACTGAAACATGTTGAGAATAACAGAAGGCATATATATATATATATATATATATATATATATATATATATATATACATACATATATATATACACACACACACACACATAGATATACATATATGTATATATATATATATGTACACACACATATATACACACACATGTATACATACACACACACATATATACATACACACATATATACATACACACACATATACATACACACACATATATACATACAGACACATATATACATAGACACGTACACACACACACATATACATACACACATATATACATATGCACACATACACACACACACAAAGAAATGGTATAAAATAAAGATAAAACTCAAAATACAAAAGACTAAAACCCATCCCCCTTATCCCCCTCCACCTCCTCCTCCTCATCATCATCATATTCACACTCGCTATGTCTGCTGCTGCTGTTGCTGCTGGTGATGTTGTGGCTCAATGAATTTTTTTTTGTTTCTGTCCTGATTTACTGTGGTGGTTGTTGTTGTAATTTTCAACAAAAGAAAACATATAGATAAAAAAAAAAAAAATTAAAAACAACATCCACAGAAACAAAGAACATAAAAAAAGAAACAAAACTATGGCCATGTATGGAAAAAAATGAAAAAAACCCCAAAAAACTTAGAAAAGCTAAAGAAAACTAATGAATAAAGCACATGACAAGCTCCCCTCCCATACACACACCCACACACACCTTCCTAAACCAACACCAAAGAAATCAGTCACTTTAGTAATTCTTCTCACCTGTTTTTTTGGAGAGAGAGAGAGAGGGAGAAAGAGAGAAAAAGATAGGAGTGATAGAGAGAGGGAGAGAAAGAGTGAGAGAGGAAGGCATAGAGAGAGAGAGAGAGAATTCTATTGCTATGTCTCCACAGTATCAAGTTCTTACAAGACAGAGGATACCTCTCTCTCACACACAATGCACTCTCTCAGACCAATATGAGCCGCCTCCACTCTGTCTCTGTTCTGTGAGTCTTTCAATCCAAGTACATTATCCCCCCCCCCCCACCAACTCCGTTTCGACATTCTTAAGCTGAGGCTGTTGCTAATGCTGTTTCTAGATTGGTCATGTCTGCGAAAAGCAGGTGAGCCAATACTGCATACAACCAAAATACCAATGCCCCGCAGTTACAATTAATATTGATATAATTAGACAAGACTGATTGGCGCTGAAGGCAGACACCTTCCTTGTTGGTCAAGCCATTGTCAGGAACTGTTTCAAGTCTCACTTGGGAAAGAAAACAAGAGCGAAGGAATGATTGCCTCCATGCAAATCAGTTGAAGAGTGGATGAGAGTGGACCGATAGAATAAATACTAGGCTTACAAAGAATAAGTGTGAGGATCGATTTGTTCGACTAAAGGTGGTGCTCCAGCATGGCCGCAGTCAAATGACTGAAACAAGTAAAAGCAATAAAATAGCACAAGCCATTTTCTCCGACACTATAATGATTCTGCAAAAGCACCATCCTAAGAACAACGGTAATTATTCCAGTGGAGAATCCTGCAGCAGTTAACTCTTTTGAGACCAACCTATCCAAGGCTGCTACAGGATCCCTGATACAAACTTTATGTTTTAAAGGGATCGGAATTAAGACCTTCCTGCTAAATTCCATGTTAATTTGATGTTCCAAATACAAGCTTGATAACGATAGAGTCATTTCACTAAATTCTTCACCGTTTCCAAAACTGATTGAAACAATGGCAATGTATTTGGTATAAAACATGACAGCAATCCACCTGAGACTACCTCTGCTTCTATGTTACAAACTTTTTATTTTTAAAGGGATAGAAACTAAAACGTTTTCTCAAAATCCCAAGTTAATTTACATTACAAATAATAGCTTAATAACGATTTTAAATTTTGGCACAAGGCCAGCAATTTTGGGGAAGGGGTTAAGTTGATTAAATCAACCCCAGTGTTTAACTGGTACTTATTTTATTGATCCTCAAAAAGATGACAGGCAAAGCTAACGTTGGTGGTATTTGAACATAAAGATGGACAAAATACCACTAAGCATTTTGTTTGTGTATTAACCATTCTACCAACTTGCCACCTCACAACAGTTATTTTACTAAATTTCTTCATTATTTTGAAAATAAATTAAAACAGTGTATTTCAACAGAGATATGCAAACAAAAGGATTGGTGTTTTGGCAACACCCAGCCTAAAACTGCCCCTGGTTCTACAATACATATTGCCTGCCTTAATCCCTTAGCATTAAAACTGGCCATATCCAGTCAAAATATTCTACCCGTTTTATGTCCAAGCGAGCCAGATCTGACCTCTCACACTAACCTTACAATGCCATTATAAAAATAAACAACCACAACATCAGGATCTCAAAGCTACAAGATAATACCTGCTTAATTCGAAACGATGCCAATGAATAAGCGTCACATTTGACAGAGATTTATGAGCGCTCTAAATTAACAAAAGATGTTCTTCTAAGTTTCATGTTAATTTTCGTTCCAAATACCAGCTTAACAATGACAAATGTATTTCAACTAAATCCTTCATTACCTCCAGAATTAATTGAAACAATTGCAGAAATAGAGCAACGTAAAGGATTAAAATCACACACCTCTGGGTAGAGTAGAACCAACTCTTAATTATTTGAAAAATCTATGTCAAGGCCTTGAATTTTTTTTGTTTGTTTGTGTCTTTTTTTTTGGAGGGGGAGGGGGATCCCAGAGCTTTACTGGTTGCATTCCAGACATACCAGAGACATTCACATTCACAAAAATAAATAAATAAATAAATAAAAGGGGGTGGTGGGGAAAAGCTGTCTTTTTTTTACAGTGAGTGCATAGTGAATTAATTGGAGCAGAAGGATCAAACTAAATCAAGATAAAGTGCTATGCCCCCACCCCACCCCGCCACGTCGAAACTGGTAGAGGAGTAGGGGCCCGAAACCAGACATGGTTCTTCCTGATGATGTCTTAAAGAACCGATATTACGTATACAGGTGTGCGTGTCCTTGTCAGTCCATTCTTGTCTTGTAATTGTATAACCATTGTGAATGAATGTTGTTGATTTCCCATCTTCTGTGACATTTCAAAAAGTAAGAAAGAAAAGTGACTGGCCACAAGGGAATATTACCTTGTTTGGAGACAGGTGTAGGTTGGTGACAGGAAAGGCACCTGGCTATACAAAAATCCATCTTACTAGATTCCATCCAGCCCATGCAAACATGGGGAAGTAGATATCGAAATGATAATGCCATATATATATATATATATATATATATATATATATATACTTTATTTAAAAGCAGCAGAAATATAACAAAAAACTGTTACTCTGAGTTTCACGTTCCCGTTCACCGGTTCTAACAAAACTGTCCGATGAATGGGAACGTGAAACTCAGAGTAACAGTTTTTTGTTATATTTCTGCTGCTTTTAAATAAAGCATATTACTCTACCTCTGGTATTTGAGTACTTTTTTTCCACCTTGTTGCACATTTCATGTGCTTACTCCGGTATATATATATATTTAAATATATATATATATATATATACATATATGTGTGTGTGTGTGTGTGTGTGTGTGTGTGTGTGTGTGTGTGTGTGTTTTCTTTTATTAAATATTCCATTTCTAACTTTTTCTAACACACACACACATTAAAGAATCAGGTGAAAGGAAACAGATTATTGGTTCACACTGATTCACATAATGATGATGATGATGATGATGATAATAATAATAATGATAATACACCTCTTTTTTTTTTATTTATTTTCGTTAAATGTAGAAGAAAATTCTGAAGACCACCACGACAACCACAAGAAGACGTGTGACAGATGGCTGCATAACTTGATTATTAAACAAGACCATTGTTTTTATTCCTTCATCATTTGTAAGTTTCCAATACAATTTATTCTCCCTCTATAAAAATATTATATACACACACACACACACACACGCGCGCGCATGCGCACATACGCGTGCATCAATCCCTAGGGAGAGTCAGCATACAAGCTGAATAAATGAATGTATGAATAGTTGCAGAACAAACTAACTGTTGGAACAACAACAACAACAATAATAATAATAATGATGATGATGATGATAATGATGATGATGATGATGATGATGGTGGTGGTGGTAGTGGTGGTGATAATGATGACATAGAAAAAATGGAAAGACAAAACTGGATCTGTCTAAACACAGCCAGAATCCAGGCGTGCAGAAAATGAAGAACAAAAAAAAAAAAAAAAAAAAAAGAGAAAAAAAAAACAGAAAAGAAAGCCAATGCATGGAATATATATATATATATATATATTTTTTTCTAAATTTGTATGGGAGGAGCAAAAGAGTAAAAGAAAAGAATTATCCATTATTAAATAAAGAGAAAAAGTAGAGTAACAGAAGATACACGAATGGATACCATTTGTGCAAGCAGTGCTTTATACATACATATATATATTTATTATATATAATAAAATAAAATATATATATACATACATGTGTATAAATATACACACATACAGATATAAGTGTGTGTGTGTGTGTGTGTGTGTGTGTGTGTGTGTGTTTAAATGCTGTGGTAGAGCAGAATGGAAACTGCATGTTGAAAACCAAAGTGAGAAGATTCAAGAAATACCTGCAAAGTGTAATGGGTTCTCTTACCATACGTGCGTGCTCGTATATAGGCATGTGTGTGTATGTATACATGCGTACAAACACATACATAAACCTATATATCATATATAATATCTATGTGAGGCTGTGTATATAAGTATATGCATGTGTGTGTGTGTGTGTGTGTTACACATGCTGGGATGATATGATGGCTTGGTGAGTGGCAAGTAGAGAAGATTCCATTTACATCAAGAGATCCTGTTATTTCAGGAATCAGGGAGTTATCGCCGCCTTGACAATCCTTCATGCCATAGATCCTTGTCTTAAGCATCACTGAACGAAGCGAGACTGATGCAACAGTTGAATACAGCAGGGAAAGCAGACATTGGACGATGAAGATGATGATAATGAAAAAGAATTCTTTCCAATGGAGGCACAAAGCCTGAATTTAGCGGGGAGTGGACTAGTCAGTTACATCAACCCCAGTGTCTTGCCGGTACTAAATTTATCGCACCCTGAAAGGATGAAAGGCAAAGTCGACCACAGTGGAATTTGAACTCAGAATGTAGCGACGGGCAAAATACCGCTAAGCATTTTGTCCTGCATGCTAACGATTCTGCCAGCTCACCGCTATAATAATAATAATAATAATAATAATAATAATAATAATAATAATAATAATAATAATAATAATAATAATAATAATATTAATAATAATAATAATGATAATGATCAGATTCCAGGAAACCCCAAAATGGCTGAAGTTCAAAAGATAGTGCTCATGGGAACTGCCCATATCCTACGTAAAATACTGTCTATGTGATCTCAAATTTTAAAGCAAACACATAATTTTCTTATGGTTTCTTAAACATTCACTTGAACAAAACTGTACAAATCCAAATATATGGTACCCTAGGCATAACACCTACATGAACTTCTAACTTGTTGTCTCTTGAGGTCTCTGGGTGAGACTTGGATCCAACTTGTACAAATGCAAAACAAAAGTCAAACATAAAATGATAATAATAATAATAATAATAACATTAATAATAATAATAATAACAATAATAATAATAATCCTTTTCACTGTAGGTAGAAGGCCTGAAATTTGGAGGAAGGGACTGAGTCAATTACATCGACACCAGTGCGTAACTGGTACTTATTTAATTGGCCCCGAAATGATGCAATGCAAAGTTGAACTCGGCACGATAATAATCCCCAGCATCGCTTGACAACCGATGCTGGTGTGTTTACGTCCCCGTAACTTAGCGGTTCGGCAAAAGAGACTGATAGAATAAGTACTAGGCTTACAAAGAACAAGCTCTGGGGGTCGATTTGCTCGACTAAAGGCGGTGCTCCAGCATGGCCACAGTCAAATGACTGAAACAAATAAAAGAGTAAAGAGTAATAATAATAATTATTATTATTATTCTAATTACAAGAACAAGCCCTGAAATTGTGGGAGCTGGGGTTAATGGATTATATAAATCCCAGTGTCATTCGAGCCCAGAACATATAGACCAGATGGAATGTTACCAAGTATTTTGTCTGAAGTGATAACCATTCATCCAGCAGTGAGGAGGTTACAGCATGTTCTAGTAACTTTTGGTGAAGAACAGAGAAAACAAGCACATACAAGACACATATGCATGCATATATATATATATATATATATATATATATATATATATATATATATATATATACACACATACATACAAGCTGGTGCATTCACACAGGTATGTTGCAGATTTGGTGAATGAAAGAAAGGAAAAGCTAAATGAAGATATAGAAACACCAACAGAAAATCGTGCATTATCAGATAATAAAGAATCTGAACATTTATTGGAATATGTCCAACTGTAGAAGAACAGTAAAAAAAAAAAAAAAGAGAGAGAGAAAAATCACAAAAAAGAAAACAAAGACAGCTTTAATTCAGAAGTAGATATTCCGGTAATATGATATTACTATCCATGAATGCATCATCATCATCATTTAACATCCGTCTTCTGCACTGGCAAGGGTTGGATGGTCTGACAGGAGTTGGAGAGCTGCACCATGCAACAACTGTCTGTCTTGGGACTGTTTCTACAGCTGGATGCGCTTCTTAATGTCAACCACTTTACAGAATGTGCCGGATGCTTTATGCATGGCACCAGCATGTATAACACATGTATAATAATCCTTTATGTTGAAGGCACAAGGTCTGGAGTTTGGTAGGAGGGGACTAGTCGATTACATCGACCCCACTGTTTTACTGGTACGTAATTTATCGACCCTGAAAGGATGAAAGGCAAAGTCGACCTCAGCAGAATTTGAACTCAGAACATAGCGGCAGATGAAATACTGCTAAGCATTTTCCCCGGCGTGCTAACGAGTCTGCCAGCTCATCCATTGCTAGCATATGTATTGTGGGCTACAAGTGCTGAACATGTGGATGGAGGGAAGTACAAGGATGCAATACGATAATATAAGTAGGAGGATTAGAAGAATAGAAAGACGAGGTGCAGAGAAGGCGCAGGAGACGAGAAGAGGAGCAGGGGACGGGAAGAGGAGCAGGAGACGAGAAGAGGAGAAGGGGATGAAGAAGAAAAGGAAGAGCAGAGTGCAGAGGAATGAGAAAATTGACAAAAACAGCAAAAAGGGGAAAAAATAAAAAAAGAATTCGGCAAACAACGGTAGTTCCGATAGGGATTGATCTCAGACCAGACCAGGCCAGCTGATACATCACACATATCTTTCTCTCCGTGCTGCCACCTTCAACCCATGGGTGTCCAGATTGCACAGTAAAATAAAAATGACTTCCCCCATACAGCAAACACACACAAAAAAAATAATCCCAAGGTGGGAGATGGTGGTGTTGGGGATAAAATTAAGCTCTTTGCGCAACAGAAATCTCGATAAGAGAGTAAAGTGATTTACGTCAAAACAAATCTATAGCAGTAATTTTCTCCAAACAGAAATAATAGCTTCGCTGTCAAGAATTACAGGGACTTACAACTGATTAAGCTACGTGCAGTTATGTTCAATAGATTACTCTATATTTACTCGTCCTTCTTCGGGTTTCTTTTTTTTTTTGGCTTTCCTACAGTTTTTTTCTCTTAACTTTTCCCCTCCTTTTCCAGTCCTTACATACACACACACACACAAGCTCACACCATGTCCATACACAGAGCTTAATATTATATATTATTTCCTCGATACTTTATTACTAATTCTATAGAGATGTATCATATTTTCTTGATAATATATATATATATATATATATATATATATATATATGTACATACGTACACATACAAATACATGCATATATATATATATATATATATATATATATATATATATATATATACACACACACACACACACATATATACACATATGCATAGCTACATACTCACACACACACGCATATACGCATATGCATAAAAACACTCTCACGCACACATTCTACAGATTTTGCTGAGATAAGTGAGCCAAGACTCTCAAGAAATCCACAATTCTTACATATTTTGATTTGGCCCATTTTGTGTTTTCCATTTTTGTATTTATTCTTTTACTCTTTAATGATGTAATTCTAGAATCTCCTCATATTCTATATTGGATGTATATGCGTGCATATGTATGTGTGTATAAATATATATATATATATATATATATACATACACACATACATGTATTACACACACACACATATATACTCCTTTACTCTTTTACTTGTTTCAGTCTTTTGACTGTGGCCATGCTGGAGCACCGCCTTTAGTCGAGCAAATCGACCCCGGGACTTATTCTCTGGAAGCCTAGTACTTATTTTATCGGTCTCTTTTGCCGAACCGCTAAGTTACGGGGACATAAACACACCAGCATCGGTTGTCAAGCGATGTTGGGGGGACAAACACAGACATACAAACACATACACACATACATATATATATATATATACATATATACGACAGGCTTCTTTCAGTTTCCGTCTACCAAATCCACTCACAAGGCTTTGGTCGGCCTGAGGCTATATTAGAAGACACTTGCTCAAAGTGCCACGCAGTGGGACTGAACCCAGGACCATGTGGTTGGTAAGCAAGCTACTTACCACACAGCCACTCCTACGCCTATATATATATGTATATAAAAATACAAAGTCCTGTGTCCATTTTTGCTTGGTTCTTAATTCACCACTTCTCTGTCTCCCTCTTCTTCTTCTCTCTTTTACAGGCTTTTCTTACCTTTCTCTTTCTTTCTCTCTCTCTCTCTCTCTCTCTCTCTCTATTTCTCTCTCTCATACACACAAACACATACACATCCGAACACGCAAGGAGGAGAATGTATCTGTGCCAAGAGAGGTGGAAGAAAGAGGAAACAAGAATGAACCCTTTAGCATTTAAACCGGCCATATCTGGCCAAAAGTATTCTGCCTGTTTTATGTTCAAACTGGCCAGATCTGGTCTCTCATACCAGCCCTACAATATCGTTTTAAAAATTAACAGCTACCTCATCAAAATCTCATAGCTACAAGATAATACATGATTAGTTCAAAACAACGTGGATAAAAAAAGCATTCATTTTGGCAGAATAATGCGAACGCTAAAGGGTTAAATAAAATTGGTGGGGGGTGGGGGTTACAATGGAGAGAGGGGGAGTGAGAGGGACACACAAACAGGAGGGTGAGACTTGTACAGAGAGAATGAAGAGAGAGAGAGAGAGAGATAGAGAGAGAGACAGACAGACAGACAACTATTAGTAATAGTTGTAGGAATGTTGAATGGCAGTGGTGGTAGTAGTATTGGTAGTGGTGGTTGCAGTAACAGCAGTAGTAGTAGTAATGGTAGTGGTGGTGATGGTGGTGATAGTATCAACAATAGCAGTAGAAGTGGTAGTAGCAGTGATGGCAGTAGTGGTGGCAGTACTGGTAGTGGTAGTATTGGTGGTGACGTAGTAGTATTGGTAGTGGTGGCTGTAGTGTTACTGATGGTCGTGGTAGCGGTGCTTGTGATAGTAGAGGTGGTGATAGTTAGTAGCAATAGCAGTAGAAGTGGTAGTAGTGATAGCAGTGGTGATAGTAGTAGTAGTAGTAGTAGTAGTAGTAGTAGCAGTAGTGCCAGTGCTGGTAGCAGTGTTAGAAGTATTGGTGGTAGTGGTGATGAGATTAGCAGTAGTAGCAACAGAGGTGACAGTAGTCGTTATAGTAACGGCGCTTTCCATTGTCTTCCAGGCAGCTGAATCGCTTTCTTGAAAACGGTGTGAACTGATTAGAGTTGCCAGAATGTTCCTTTGCAAAACTCTTTTGGAAATTGAGATGAACTGCTTAATAAGCAAAATCTTACAAGACATTGGAAATTCCACAGCCAAGGCTTGTTCCTAACAATTTTCTTCCTTGGTTAATTAGAGAAATTTGCTGACAAGGCAACATACACATAAATATGCATATATATGCGTGCGTGTACATGCATGTGTATATGTGTGTGTATGTATTTATATATATGTATGTATATATGCATGTGTGTGTATATATATATACATATATACACACACACACACACACATATATATATATATATATATATATATATATATATATATATATATATATATATATTACATGTATCTATGTATATTAACCTGTTGCCTATTATCATTTGCAGTTGAAACTATGTGTAGGTTGCATAAGTCATCCAATTTATAAATTAGTTTCTGTTATTGAATTGAAGTAAATCTATTCTAAAGCTTAGAAAAGCAGAGAGATAAAACATACTCATAATTTCTCTATTTCAGAGGAAATCTATTCATTTTATAGCAGAACACTGAGGATGTGACACCTAGAAAGAGAGAGAGAGAGAGAAAGAGCGCTGTGCCAGCAATCAGATACTAATTACAGCTGAGTAAACTACAGTAATGTCAATTGAAGTTCCATGTCTCCTGGTCCAGGAAATAGACCCAGTGTGGGGTACTGTGATGAGAGAATAAAGTAGGTTTCTGATTTTTTTAAGTACCAAATGGGCATTTGGGGCAGGAGGGGGGGGTTAATTTCCAGATCATATTGTACTGAACTAAAAAATGATAATTATCCTGCTGAAATGAATGCTACACTAGAGGCCTGGGGGTATTCCCTTGGGGCCTATTTAAACGGTTATCCAAAAACAGCTTGTGTATCAAACAAATCTCTGAATCCTTTTCAACTTGCAGGAAGGAACACACAACAGCTGACTGCTAAATTCCCAAATTGGCAATGGAAATTCCACTGTGTCAAAGAGACCGAAGGGGTGTGCGAGGATGGCTCTGTGTGTGTGTGTGGATGGTCCTATGTATGCAAACGAGAGGGAGTTATGCATATGTTGTGTCCGTGTGTGGATAAGTGTGACTAAGCCAGACAACCCCCCCCCCCCCCCCCACAGACACTGTATTAACTAACTCCTTTGATTCCATTCCACCTGAGACCGTTTCCTTGTTCTATACACACTTTCTGTTTTAAAGCAGCTGAAACAGAAACCTTCCACCAAAATTTCAGGTTAATTTTAGTTCCAAACACCATCTTCAAAACAGCAACTTCTTTGTTATTTCATTTACACCTTCTAAAACCCTTTGTATTGACTGGTTTTGTCATTTCATATTGCTTTTGTTAGCCCTTGTGGCCAATAAAACAATGAATCATTATTATTATTATTACTATTACTATTATTACTATTATTATTATTATTATTATTAGTAGTAGTAGTAGTAGTAGCAGTAGTAATAATAGTAGGAGCAAATATTCTAGTAGTAGTAGATGGTGGTAATTGTATATATTTATTAATAAGAATCTTATTAGTATAACAGTACATTATTGTAAGCTTCAGAAGAAAATTTTCAATTATAAGCAAGCAGCAGCAACTTCTCTTGTCCCCGAAGATTCGCCCCGAATTTATCACTATTGTGTTTCACAAACGAATACCACGAATGTATGTGTATATGATGTGTGTATATATATATATATATATATATATATATATACAAACACACATATACATGTGTACATAAGTACATATGCTTGCGTGGAAATATATATATGTATATATATAAGTCAGTAAATAGTGGGGTTGTGTTAACCGCACGTGGAGATATCTATATATATATATATATATATGTATATATATATATATATATATATATGTATATATATATATATATATATATATATACATACACACACACTGGTTTACACAAAACCTGATACCTTATAAATCTATTTTTATTCTAATGGCCTTCTCAAAAACTATAGAGGTATAC
Source organism: Octopus bimaculoides (assembly GCF_046866305.1). NCBI lineage: Eukaryota > Metazoa > Mollusca > Cephalopoda > Octopoda > Octopodidae > Octopus > Octopus bimaculoides. The sequence continues at coordinate 9,256,155 of NC_142945.1, read as the reverse complement.
ACACACATGTATACACATACAGAAGCATATTCACACACAGAAATACACTCTTCCCACTTCAAACCTCTGCTCCCCACGCCTACCACCACCACAAACATATTTCATGAAAAATGATATCTATTTTATCATAAGAGTTTCAATGTACTTTTAACAACAATTTCTTCTAATTAAACAGAAAGAACCAAACAAATATCACAACAACAGGCCCGGGAGTGGCTGTGTGGTAAGAAGCTTGCTTACCAGCAACATGGTTCTGGGTTCAGTCCTACTACTGCATGGAACCTTGGGCAAATGTCTTCTACTATAGCCTCGGGCTAACCAAAGCCTTGTGAGTGGATTTGGTAGACAGAAACTGAAAGAAGCCCATCGTATATATGTGTGTGTGTGTCCCCGTCCCCTTCCATCATTGCTTGACAACCGATGTTGGTGTGTTTACGTCCCTGTAACCTAGCGGTTCAGCAAAAGAAACCGATAGAATAAAAACTAGGCGTACAAAGAATAAGTCCTGGGGGAGATTTTGTTTGATTAAAGGCAGTGCTCCAGCATGGCTGCAGTCAAATGACTGAAACAAGTAAAAAAAACAAAAAAAACCCATTGTGAAGTTACATTATCTAATGTATATTTCTGCCTAAATGTATCTAGGACTACATTATCCAATGTGTCCTTCACACAAAATGAAGTTACATGAGCTGATATCCTTCAGACTAAGTGCATCTAGGATTACATCACCCATAATGTAACTCAGTCATAATGTATCTAGGACTACATTAGTCAGTTTATGCTTCAGATATAGTGTACCAACAACTACGAATGTGTCCTTCTTTCGCAACAGCAGAGTGTGATTAGAGAGAGGAAGAGAGAGATTCGACTGCTATTTCTAGCAAGACTAAGTACCACACAGATTCTCTCACTCTCTCTCGGCAGCCTGGCCAAACTGACGTTCATGTAATTTTAAATGTGATATCCATGTCGGTCACTGTATTGTTTACGCGTGTTTTGACTGCGAGAGATTTAAGGTAGACCGTAGAAAGAGACACGAGTCCGTGCCACTTTTGATGGTGCTTGAGTCGCTATTATTCTGTAGCGTTCAGGATTTAAAAGTAACTAATTCTAGCTTGTCGCTCATGGAAATGGTGATGATGACGACGATGGCCACGAGGACGACAGCAATGATGACGACGTGCGTGGTACATTCTGTGCAAATTGCTCTCCTTAGAATTCTTTTATTGCTTTCGTAACAGCAATGGTGCTTTGTTGGAGATTGTAGTGTTTCATCTGGTTCGTTTGTGTTTCAGACAGATGGGTTATATACACACACCAATACAAGTATGTGTGTGTGTATACACATACACCATATATATATATATATATATCATGTATATGTATATGTGTGTATATATATGTATATATGAGTGTCCATATATATCTATCTATCTATCTATCTATCTATCTATCTATCTATCTATCTATCTATCTATCTATCTATCTATGTATATATATATATATATATATATATATATATATATATATATATATATATACATATATATATATATAGATATATATATGCATACACACAGACAGACACACACGAGATGTGTAAGGATATTCTTTATTTAATTATTTTATTTGTTTCAGCCGTATGACTGCGGCCATACTGGAGCGCTGCCTGAACAGGTCTTGGTTGAACAAATCAACCCTAAGGCTTACATTTCCAAGCCTAATATGTATTTTATCAGTCTCTTTTGCGGAACCTCTAGGCTACAGGAGCATAAACACACCAATACCGGTTGTCAAGCGATGATTGGGGGAAGGGGCGAGACACACATATATATATATGACAGGATTCCTTCAGTTTCTGCGTACCAACTCCACTAACAAGTCTTTCGTCGGCCCGAAGCTATAGTAGAAGACACTTGCCCAAGCTGCCATGCAGTGGAACTGAACCTGGAAGCATGTGGTTGGACAGCAAGCTTCTTATTTCTTTACTGCCCACAAGGGGCTACACTCAGAGGGGACAAACGGATTAAGTTGATTATATCGACCCCGAAAGGATGAAAGGCAAAGTCGACCTCGGCGGAATTTGAACTCATAACATAAAAACAGACGAAATACCGCTAAGCATTTCGCCCGTCGTGCTAACGTTTCTGCCAGCTCGCTGCCTTTCAGTTTCTGTCTACCAAGTCCACTCACAAGACTTTGGTCGGCCCGAGGCTATAGTAGAAGACACCTGGCCAAGGTGCTATGAACTGGGACTGAACCCGGAACCATGTGGTTGGGAAGCAAGTACACAGCTGAATCTACGCCTATATATATATATATATATATATATATATATATATATATATACATATACACACACACGTGTCTATATGCACACATTATACACAAATACATACACAGACAGGTATACACATGTTTATGTAATTGTGTATGTATGCATGCAGACATTACACACAAATACATACATATATAAACACACAGAGACCACTCTATATATCTATGTATGTATATACATGTGTGTGTATGTGTATATATATATATATATGTAAATATGCACACAAACAGGTATACACACAGACATTTATCTATATATCTATATATGCTTGCATGCGTGTGTACATATATATATATATATAATTACACACACACACACACATATATTGTGTTTTCTTGTCGAAATTTCTTGATAGCTTTGTTCTGTTTACTCAGAGCTGTTAAAGAATATTAAATCTGTTCCTCTGAGTAAAGCCTTAATAACAAACATTTTTCTTTTCTCTTTCTCTTTCTTTTTTTTTTTGCAATATCCATATCGGCAATCGCTGTGTATCTGCAGTGTGAGGGGTGTGCGCGGGTGTAGACGGCGCTACCGTGTGCACCTGTGAATAGGGGAGAACGTCACTGGGTAAACACAGACCATGGCACAATGAAATTTAAAGTGCACAAAGCTGGAAAAATGTCAAGGAAATTTATTAGAAATTACAGCAACATCAGGGTAAAGAATTGTGCGAGTGTGTGTGTGTGTGTGTGTAGGACTGTGTGAGTGTGTGTATGTGTGAGTGTTTGTCTGCGATTGTGTCTGTGTGTGTGACGGGGAATATGGGTGTGCATGTGTGTGTGTGTGTGTGCGTGTGTGTGTTTAGGACTGCATGAGTGTGTGTTTGTGTACATAAGACTGCATAAGGGTGTGTGTGCATCTGTATGTGTGAATGTTTGTCTGTGCAGTTGTGTTTCTATGTGTGACAGGGAACATGGGCGTGAGAGACTGTGTGTGTGTGTGAGAGAGAGAGAGAGAGAGATAGAGAGAGATAGAGAAACAAAGAGGAAGAGAGGGAGAGATATGTCTAGAGAGGGGAGGGTTAACAAGGTAAAGAGGAGGTAGCGGGAAGAGAGAGAGAAAGAGAGATAAAGAGAGGATTAGGATGGAATGCAAAAGGCTAAGTTTTGTATGTGTGTGTGTGTGTTTGGTCATGAGCTTGTCCATATTTGTACGTTTGTGTGTGCAACGCAGAGCTATAAGTGTGTGTGTGTGTATGTATATATATATACATATATATATGCTCCAGCATGGTCAGTGTCAAATGACTGAAACAAGTAAAAGAATTAGAGAATATATGAGCGTGTGTGTGTGTGGGGGGGGGAGATACCAATACTGTAGCAGTGTGTGTCTATGATTATACGCTTGTGTGTGTGCGTGTGTGTGCGTGTGAAAAAGAAACAGGGTGGCTGGAAAATGGAAAGAGAGAATATAATAGAATAAGAGATGAAAGCACAGAGAGAAAGAGGGAGAGAGAGAAAGAGAGAGAGAGAGAGAGAGAGAGAGAGAGAGAGAGAATGTTAAAGGGGAGGGGTGGGACAAGAGAGAAGGAAAGAAGATGATATCCAAGAAGAGACAGAAAATAAGGAGGGAGAGAGGGATAGAGTGAACAAAGACAGAGAAATAAGGAGAGAGAGAAAGACAAAAATAAAGACGGAGAGAGGGAGAGATAGAGTGAACAAAGACAGAAATAAGGAGAGAGATAGATAGGGAAATAGAGAGATAGAGAGAAAGACAGAGAAATAAGGAGAGAGAGAGGGAGGGAGAGATAGAGTGAACAAAGACAGAGAAATAAGGAGAGATAGAGAAATAGAGAGAAAGATAGAGAAATAGAAAGAGAGATAGAGAAATAGAGAGAGAGATAGAGAAATAGAAAGAAAGATAGAGAAATAGAAAGAGATAGAGAAATAGAGAGAGAGATAGAGAAATAGAAAGAGAGATAGAGAAATAGAGAGAGAGATAGAGAAATAGAAAGAGAGATAGAGAAATAGAGAGAGAGATAGAGAGAAAGATGGAGAAACAAGGAGAAAGATATAGAAATAAAGAGAGAGAAAGAGAGAGAGAGAGAGAGAGAGACAAGGAAATAAGGAGAGAGAGAGAAAGAGAGGTAGAGAGAGAAAGACTGAAAAATAAGGAGGGAAAAACAGAGAGAGAAAGACAGAAATAAGGAAAAAGTGAAAGAGAGACATTGGGAGAAAGAGAATATGAAAAGAGGATGAGAATAGAGAGAGAGAAAATAACAAAGAGAGAAAGTAAAAGAGAGTGAGGAGGGAGAGAGAAGGAAAGGGAGAGAGAGAGAGAGATGGAAAGAAGGCAAAGGAGAAAGAGAGATGATAGTAAAGACTTAGCCTGGTTTCTTCAGATGGCCAATGAAATGTAGCTTCAAGGACATTATTGACCAGTAGTATCCAATCTATTCTGGCTACTTGTGGGGGTCTGATTTAACACCTATACCAATTGACGGTGACGACGACGACAACGATGACGACGGCTGCTTTGACGGTAATGATGAAGTTAAGTGCTTCCAAAAGAAAGGAGAGCGTCAAAAGGTTGTCAAATAATCAAGGACTAAGAAATCAATGAGGTGGTGGTGGTGCTGGTGGCGCTGCTGGTGACAGTGGTGGACTTAATGGTGGTGTTGATGGTGGAGGTGGTGCAGGGGTAGACATGGTGGTAGAGATGGGTGTGTTGGAGGTGGCTATGTTGCTGGAGGGGGAATGTGCAGGAAGGTGTGGTGGTGGAGGTGGATGTGGTGGTGGAGGTGGTTATGATGGAGGTGAATGTGCAGGCGGCTAGGGTGGTTGCTGTGGTAGAGGAGGTTGTGGTTGTAGTGGAGGTGAATGTGCAGATGGATAAGGTGGTGGTGGTGCTATAAGGATTGCAGAGAGAGAGAGAGAGAGAGAGAGAGAGAGAGAGGAAGAGAGAGGAAGATAAAGAGAGAAACATGTCTTTCCATTTGCTATATGTTGCAATAAACTGCGTACAGCTTTGACATACAACACACGGACAAATACAAACACGAATTGTTTATAACACAGACATGTACCTGCAGGTACAAAAACAATCCATATATGGAGAGATTTCAAATGCCTCAGTCCATCTGTCTGTAAATAGGTACGACAGACTAGACAGAATCGGATGCCACTTTCAGCACAAGCATCAACACTGCAAAGTTCCTAAGTGGTTCATTTGCAGTACACAAGTTCAGTCCTTACCGTGCATATATGTAGTTTGAAGACGGCTGGGTCCAGTTTTGTTGATTAGCTTCAGAGCAGTGTCTTTTATCTTTCACCTGTTTTATATATTTTTTTTCTATGTTTCACCTTGTTTATCAGTTTATCATCCCAATCACCCTGACCCAAAATCATCATTGTCATCATCATTTAATGTACACTTTTCCATGCTTGCATGGGTCAGATAGAATTTGTGGAGGCAGCTTTTAAACGATTGGATGCCCTTCCTGTCACCAACTCTCGTCGGTTTCCACGGAAGACTGGAAACAGGCAACCTTGCTAGTAAGTTGATGATGTTATAACCATCACATGATGTCTGGACACAAACCCATGCACACATGGAACTATTTCTATCTTTTCATCTCTCTCTCTCTCTCTCTCTCTCTCTCTCTATATATATATATATATATATATATATATATATATATATTACTTTCCAGCCACATGGTTCCCAGCTCAGTCCTACTGCATGGTACCTTGGGCAAGTATCTTCTACTGTAGCCTCGGGCTGACCAAAGCCTTGTGAGTGGACTTTGTCGATTGAAACTGGAAGAAGCCCACTGTGTGTGTGTGTGTATACATATATATACAATGGGTTTCTTTCCGTTTCAATCAACAAAGTCCACTTGGCAGATGGGAACATATGTATGTGTGTGTGTAGTGGGGAGGGGTCTGTCTGTATTTGTCCCTCACCATCCCTTGACAACCGATAGAATAAGTACTAAGGCTTACAGAAAATTATGCCTGGGGTCGATTTGTTCAACTAAAACCCTTCAAAGCGGTGCAAAATTTCACTCTAATTTACGTTCCAAATGCCATCATAATAATGAATGAAAAAGTTATTTCATTAGGTTCTTCATTATATTCGAAATTAATTGGAACAAAGGCAGTGTATTTCAACCAAAACAAGGTAAAGACACCAGGTAAAAAGCACAACCATAATTAAGCAAAAGGGACAGCGGCAGCAGCAGCTGCAGTGGTGGTGGTGGCAGCAAGTCCGCTATCTCCTAAACCAGCAGATTTTAAAATAATAAGATGGACAGAATTGCTTAATAAATAAGAGCAACTTTATTTATTAAACAACGCCTTATATACGAAATCGGCAAATCACAGTTTTACATCCACTTGGTCAGTGAGCGAGTCTGTTCATCTTGAAAGCGTTCTACATACCGGTTATTTGATATCGGGAAATTCACCAAACTACAATAGCCATGCCATGGGATTTCACCGTTTGTAATCTAATAATGTAACTGAAGGGTAAAGAGTTAAAACAACAGAAGAGGCTGCTGGGAATAGAAGAATTTCAGAGGATTCCACTGAAGCAGATATTCCTTGATATCATAACAAACATTTAGTCAAGAATGTGAGGCCTCTGCATAATTACTCAGGCATTGCTACGTGGTTTATCAAGTTTGCTTTCCGACCACATGGTTCTAAGTTCAATCCCATTCTGTGGCACCTTCTCCGAGTGTCTTTCCCTATAGCTCTGGGTTGATGAAGATAATGCGAATAAATTTGCTAGATGGAAACTGAAAGATGCTTATTGTGTGCGTGTATGTGTGGTTTTACCATTTTAAAGTTCACTTTCGTATGCCTGCATGGTCAGATGCAATTCATTGAAAAAGCAGATTTGCAGATTTTCTACAGCTGGATGCCCTTCCAGTCACCAACCCACACCTATTTCCAAAGAAGGTTATAACTGCCCCATGGCTAGATATGCTTCCATGTATAAAATTGCTACTTAACCCTCAGCACCCTGCATTTTCTCTGGAACTGTTTCCCTTGCCACTGCTCTATCACAACAAGGGAGAAAACTCATACGGTGACATGATGCACCTACAGTGTGGTAAAGGTTAAACAAATAGTAGAAAACAGAAGACAGTAGAAAGAACAGAGAGACTTTTACAGAGATTACCCAAGACAATGAAAGCCAAAATAAAGATGTCCTAGTTCGGGGACACAGAAGGGAGACAATGACTGCCAACAATGTTCATACAGATATATATTTAATGTCTGGTTGAACAATGCCACCCACCCCTGCTCCTAGAAAATTGCTCTTTGTTCGATACGACTGGAAAAGAGCAACTTCCTACCCTGTCTCTTAGTCGCGTCGCCAGTGTCTTCTCATAGGGAAGGTGGTTAAATACACTGGTAATTGCTATCGTTTATCATGTATTGATTACCTAATTATCTTTCGTTAAGTTGCTTGAAGGCTGTGGCAATTGAAATCAGTTTGGAAACTGCTGTTGTTATTGTTGCTGTTATGATTGTTATTGTTATTGTTGTTCTTATTTGGCAAGGGAAGTTGTCAGAGATTAAAAACAACAAAAAAACATCAATTTTACAACTCAGAAGTATATGCTACCGTCTGCCTGCCTGACCTCATTGCTGTACCTCCCATTTAGCTTAATGGAATATTCCAGCTTACAGTGCTTCTTTTATGGAGACGGTGATGATGGTGATGATGACGGGGGTGTTAACACTTGTAAGACAGTGATGGCGGCATGCTGGAGGTGACACAGACATGGATCATGACATCAGGAGTTGTTGCAGTTGTGGTCGCTGTCATTGTGTAACCCCCAAGTCAGCCCTAATCAAGCAAAACTATGATCAAACATACTCCAACCTTGACCATCCCACCTTTTTTCCTATACACAAGGCACCCAGGACCACATTACCCAATGAGCCCGTTTCTAAGACATTAAGTTGTAATTTAAGGGAGATCTCGCTGCTATTTTTAATGGTTCAAGTAACTACAGAGCATTAGTCCCTAACCAGGGTTTATATGGCCCTTAGGGGTCCATATAAGATTTTACGTGCAAATGGTTGTTATGATGGTGGAAACAGCAAACTGTCTGAACGATGGTGGTAATGGTGGTAGATAAAGAAAGCAGAAGGAGTGACTGAGTAAGCCAGCATGTAAGGTGGAGACTAACTCCTTCCAAACAATTTAGTTTTGGTGTTAATGGTGAGCATGATGATGATGATGGTGGTAGTGGTGGTGCTTTAGTGGAGGTAGTGGTGATGGTGGCAGTGATGGTGGTGGAGATGGTTGTGGTCACAGTAGCTGTGATGGGGTAACAGTAGTAGTAGTAGTAGTAGTAGTAGCAGCGGTAGTGGTAGTGGTCAGTTGTAGCTGCAATGTTGGTTCACAAGGGGATAAAGATGAGAGGCAGAGACAAACAGGCATAAAGCAGAAACTGAAAGTAGAGGGAGGGAGGGAGGGAGGGAGGGAGAGAGAGAGAAGGGTGGAGGATAGGGAGAGTGGGAGGTGGAGGAGAGAGAGAAAGAGAGAGAGAGCCAGATGTATTAAGAAGAGTAATCAATCAAAGAAGCAGCAGTGCTATGTGGATGATGATGGTGATGATGGTGAGTGGCCGGGTACATGGGAAACACAAAATGCAATCAAGATAACCTGGCCAGGTAGAGGCATGTGACAGCACAATAAATAGGCAGGCAGATGGATGGATGGATGGGTGGATGGATGGATGGATGGATGGATGGATAGATAGATAGACAGACAGGTAGATAGATAGATAGATAGATAGATAGATAGACAGGTAGATATATATATATAGATAGATAGATAGATAGACAGACAGACAGGTAGGTAAGGATAGGTTGATAATCAGATAGATATAGACAAATACAAAGCTAGGATAGATAGACAGGTAAGTAGGCAGGTAAGAAGATCAGGTAGGTAGATAAGGCATTCAAAACAGAATGACTGCTCAAGCTTTCTCCATCCATGTTGAGAGAGTTGGAAGGAGAGATGGCGGAAAGGGATGGGGGTGGAAAAAGTGGGTGCTAAAATACCAATTAAGCCAGTTGACAGTTTAAAGCTAAGCCATAAAAGAACCAGGTAGGTTTGGATGGATGGGTGGTCAGGTGAATGGAAAGACACTGCACCAATGAAATGGCTCTGAGGAAAGACTTTTATATTGTCAGCTGTACATGATTTTGAAACTAAATGGAATGGGCCCCAGAAGGTGGTTTGGAGTGCTTGTTGCATGTTGGTTCTTGTTCTTGCACTCGTTGTTGTTGCTGTTGCAGTTGCTGTCCTGATTCTGTATGTTAGACATTCTGTCCTCCTTTAATTTTGCTGTTGTAATTGTAAACTGTTATTGTTGTTGCTGTTGTCATTGTGATCAGAATAAACCACTTTGAATGCCTCGAAGGCAATTTTGCAGGAAATAAAAGAGAGTGGAATAAGACAGGGAACAAATTGGAGAAAGAGGAGATGGATGAAGGGTCAGATATATATATATATACATATATGGCATCCAAGTGCTATTTTTTCTACCTTGTTATGCACTTATGTGCTCACCTGTGTGTACATGTGTGTGTGTGTGTGTGTGTGTGTGTGTGTGTGTGTGTGTGTGTGTGTGTTGCAAAAGTCCTAAGGCAAGGACCAAGTACTGCAATAGGTTGGGATTCAAGGGCCCACAGCTATTTAACACCTAGCCAAACACATCTGAGGGATCTCCGTGGAGTGGGGGTAGATGTTTTCAAGAAACAACTCGACTTCTTTCTATCGAAGATCCCAAATGAACCGATGTCAAGGCAGGAAACTCAAAAGAGGGCAGCAGTATTGAACTCCCTCCTTCACCATCCCATAGAATTTGCCAATTAAAAGGGTGATTACACTGGCGGTGCCCCAGCATGACTGCAGCCTCAAAGCTGAAACATACAGAAGAATAAAAGAACACACACAATGGCTGTGTGGTTACAAAGCTTATTTTGCTACCACATAGTTTCAAGTTCAACCCTACTGCATGGCACTATTTTAGCAGCCCCAGTCCAAACAATGCTTTTTAAGTGAATTTGGTAGGCAGAAACTGGGTACACCTACCATACACGCACATATATATACATACATACACACACACGCACACACAATCAGAATGTCTTTTTCTTTTAAAAGTATATCAAGTTTGAAAAACTATTGATTCTTGAGATTATCGGCCCACCTTTCCTTTAAAACTGGTCCAAACTGTTACCAAGTTACTGTTCTACTCTTTAGGGAAGTAGAATAATGTTCAAGAGATCGGGAATTTACGTTTTATGTTATATAATATACCCACCCTTATTTCTCATTGTTCAAAAACATACACCCCTCATAACACATTTCTCTATTTATATATATATATATATATATATATATATATATATATATATATCTATCTATCAAATAACTGCAGTGTGAAAGACACATCCGGAAACACACAAAGACCATTAACTTCATTTAAACATTTATTTGTATAATGGAGTCAAAACTGCTATATTTTGGGATGGTCATTTCTTTCTTTCTTTTCCTTACCAAATAGACACACACACACTCACACACACTATATATTCATTCTTCACACATCGTCCATTATCACGAAATCTTGTCACACAACTGTGACCAATCCAGCAACTCTTACATCACTCGAATGTTCCTTCACGTGCCACCGGCACAAGTGCCAGTAAGGCGACACTGGTAACGATCACGCTCAAATGGTACTATTTACGTGCCACTGGCACGGAAGCCAGACAGCTGCTCTGGCAATGATCACGCTGACTGGCTTCCGTGCCAATAATACTGTAGTAATAAACAAACATTTTGGGATATATAAGCCTCCATTCTTATCTGCAATATTGCGCACACGTGTGTGTGGTTCCAAGAATGAAACAGGAACACAACAAAGGTACAAAGGGAAAATCCAACACAGAAGACATGGACACTGCTCTTCGTCAGTTATGGTACCAAGAAGTCCTTAGTGTTTCATGCCTTTAACCATAATATTCTTCAATTTTGGTGATGTCCACAATGAGGATAGTGACAGAAATACACTCAACAAAGATGTGAATCTACAAACGAAATAAGGCTGCGCAGCTCAAAGAGGGAACAAATGTTTAAGTCACAGAAAGGAAACTGACTTATAGGACTGGAGGGGGTTTTCTTCGCTGCTTTTCTTGCTATACACATATATATGATGTATGTATGTATATATGTATATACACATCCTTTATAAAGTATGTGTGTGTGAAGGGTGCTCTCTCTGCGTTTACTTGTCCTATTTTCCATTCTTTTCTCATTTACATATTTCATGTTATTTGCACTGTTGGTGACATCCTGTACTCATTCATATATGCATATATATATACACATTATATATTATTTACTATCATTATCATTATATATATATATATATATATATATATATATATATATGGAAAAGAGTGAAAATTTGAGTAAAAGAAGTGTTTGTATGTATGTATGTATGCATGCATGTATGTATGTACATATATATATATATATATACACACACACACACCTCTCAGCAGTGAGATGAAGTGAGGTTAACAAGCACTTGTTTCAAGAGGGTAGCGGGCAAACGTTAACAAATTAGCAGGACAAAATGACACATAATAGTTGAAATTGAACACAAGACACAGCCCACACATAAACGTGTAGAGCAGAACTTCATTAAGTACCTCAGCCAAAAATAGAGGAAATAAGATTTCCGTTATGAACACTGTTTATGTACAATCGTTATCATCAGATCATTTAAGACTTCTTTTAACCCTCGCCTTGTCTCTTTTCTTTTTTTTTTCCCTTCTTCAATGTCAATGAGCCATGCCTAAAAGAGTAGATATTTGTTTTCTTATTATATACTAAAAGAGCTATGTCTAAAAGTGTATGTATGTTTCTGTCTGTATTTGTTTAGCAAAACCATTTTGTCGTTAATTCACCTGAATCCTCCCTCACCGCCACACCCTGCCCAAGTTCTGTGATACAATCTTCCTGTTTTATTATGATCCAAATTAAAATGTTCCATCAAAATTTTTTTTATATGTTAAATGACAAAATTATTCGAATAAATTCTTCTTTATTTTCAAAACTGACTCAAACAAAGCCGGCGCATTCCAGCAGAAATATGGTAAACAATAAGACCAAACCTTTTGAGAGCTAGCCGCCTGAGACCACCTCCAGACCTCTGATACAAAGCTTTCTATTTTAAAACTATCTCAATTAAAATCTTTCATTACAGTTTCAAGTTAATTTGTGTCACAAAAACCAACTTAATAACAATAGCAACAGTTTCAAATTTTGGCACAAGGCCAGCAATTTCAGAGTTCGGACCAATACCAAACTTATTCGACTCAGTTCTTTCTTATTTCGAAAATTCATTGAGACATGCATAGCGTATTTACAACAGGGGTGGTCATATTTTCCCAATTAAACACACACAAGACACCTGTAGCTGTCTCTCTGTCACACTCTAACCTTTCATCATCTGGCACAAGATCACCTCCACCACCGTCCCATCCCCTCTCAAAGGATCTTTGTCCTGCAAGGTACTTGGTGACCCTGTCACTGCTGGTGCCATGTAAAAAGCATCCAGTCCACACTGTGAAGTGGTCGGTGTTTGGAAGGGCATCCATTTGTAAAATCCATACCAAAACAGACACAAAAGTCTGGTGAGGCTTCTGCCTGACTAGCTCTTGTCAAACCATCCAACCCATGCCAGCATGCGAAGTGGACATTAAACAATGACGATGTTGACCGTGATGATTATATATTTGGTCTTCAACTCAGTTTTATTATCAATATTTTTCCTTCTGTGACCACACATCCTGTGACCTCTTCAGCAACTCTTTATCCCATGTGTCTCCCCCTGTTCTGCTTAGTCCATTTTAATCTCATGATGTTGATCTAATTTAATTTAGCATTTGTTAAGTTTTTACACTCTATGTAATAACCCATCCTGCATTTCAATCTTCTTTTCAGTTTTCTTGTAATTAACTCATAAAAAAAATTAAAAAATTGTCTTTGCTTTATTTTTTTTTGTTTATCTACACATTGAAATTTTATTTAAATTCATCTTACAAATATTTATTCATTCGTTTTGTATTTACTTTTCCATTCAGTTCATATAAATAATCGCATAAATATTTATTTACTTAAGAAAACCGTTTGTTTATTTGTTTCCGACAGTTTTCTCACCAAAGACATTAACCAAAAGTTTTGGTCACAAGTCAATACTCCAATGTAATGCATTCAAAAAATAACAATTCTAATATATTCCTTGCACTTGAAAACAAGACCAGCTGCATTATAAACAGTGTTTCTGCATAACACTATAATTAAAACACGGACAGGACCGTGAATAGTTCAATAATGGTTTATCTATATTTTCATATCAATTTCTTTCAATTCTATAAACAAATTACAAAAGTATTCATTTATTTTTTTCCCCCTCATTCATGATATTATTATTTACTGTAACTCACTATCTAACCTTTATTTATTTACCAATTACCACCCTGATTATATTCACATTATCCATTACTCACTAAAATAACCTATGACCCCCTGGCTCAGGTTTATACCAATATTAACCCAAAAATAATATTCAGTCTGCTGAGGTGATTCGCAAACACAACACCTAAAAATCAAACCTAATCTTTTCCACCCCTCTGATGAGATTTTGCCTAATATAAAGATTTAATTATTGCTATTTAATCTTTTAGCCTTAATCGAAACAGCTGTAAGAAAATGTTGTATTTTTGCAGATAATAAATTATATTAATGCTATATCTCCATTTTCTTTTGAACTGTGTGTGTGTGTATACATACATACATACATACATATATATATATATATATATATATATATATATATATATATATATATATATATATATATATGAGAGTAATGGAAAATGGAGACAAATGCACAAGACGTTATTTAAATCATTTATATCATCAACATATAAATTCAGCAATGCTCACAGCTAGAACAGACATTGGTCCCTTACATACTGGAGGTGCAAGGGACTTTGACGCAGTCCACTGGACAGTCGTTCCCTATCAAACTGACCAATCCATGCCAGCATGGAATACAGATGTTGAATGATTACGACAATGATGCTGGTGATGGTGGAGAAGATGATGATGAACATTGGCTTCAGGTGGAAAAGGTTGGTGTTGCAGCGCTTGCTGAACACTTAGGTCCACCTTAGATCAAAAAGTTGCCCCTATATAGAAGTATGATGGAACCACAAGGACACAATCAGTACAAAGTTCTTGACTTTTACCAATCTCCTGTACCTTTATGACAAAATTTCTCAGTGAACTACATAAGCCATACCTTTTGTGACTTTATCAATACCATGCTTACAAACATTATATTCTCCATTTGTATTCAGGCACACCATTTCCATGCCCAAACCCATTAACACACATATATTCAAGCTGGGATTGAACAAAAGGCATTTGTTTCAAACGCAGAGTTTCGGTGGTCTTCTCAATAGATCCACAATCCTGCATGCCTGTATAGAAATATAAGGGACAGACACACTCATGGATATACCCACAAATGCATGTAGAGAAAGATATGTCTTTATATATGTGTGTGTGTGGGTGTGTATGGGAAGAGAGAGAGAGTGAGAGAGAGAGAGAGAGTGAGAGAGAGAGAGAGAGAGAGAGAGTGAGAGAGAGTGAGAGAGAGAGAGAGAGTGAGAGAGAGAGACAGAAATACAGATATAAATACATAGAGAGGAGAATATATATAGAGAGAGATGTGTATACATATGTGTCAATGTATACATATATGTATACATTAATGTACATATGTAAATGGACATATAACTGGGCGTATATATATATATATATACACACATATTTATGTACATAAATGTACATGTGCATTAGCATGCATATATGTACATACATAAATATATATAAATGTATACATATATATATATATATATATATATATATATATATATATATATATATATATATAGACCAAGCAAAGTGGAGGAGAATCCAAAATACCCTTCTCATGTGTGCAAAGCTATATAGTTATATAATCATAGAGACGGTGGGGGGACATATCCACACAGAGATACGCATCCATATGCATGTACACACGTTGTCACTCGCACGCACGCCAATGCCTGGAAGTGTCTTGATTGATTCAAACACGAGAGCCTTGTCACTTTGTCAGCAACTGGTTTCCATTCACTGAAGAGGGACTGAAAGAAAGCAACCGCACATACACGCATACAGATCAATACAGACACAGATACATAGTTAGATACACACACATGCAGAAAATAAATATATACATACACACGTAAATACATACATACACACATACACATAAATACATATATTTGTACAAATACACAAATACATACGTTCGCACACATACACAAATACATACATTCGTACACATACACAAATACATACATTCGTACACATACACAAATACATACATTCGTACACATACACAAATACACACATTCATACACATACACATAAATACATACATACATTCGTACACATATACGTATAAATACATTCATACACATATACACATAAATACATACATACATTTGTACACATATACACATGAATATATACATTCGTACACATATGCACATGCATACATACATTCATACACACATACATACATACATTTGTACACATATACAGATACATACACACATTCATATACATATACATATACATATGAATACATACATACATTCGTACACATATGCATAAATATGTTTATATATATATGTATATAAACACACAACTACATGCATGTACATAAACACACAAATACATACATTCATTTAGATATGCATACACGCAAACATACATAATCTGGCGTGTGGATTCTTTTTAATATCATGGGTGTTTCTTGTGACTAACACAATGAACCAATTCTAAATCTGCTGAAGAAATAAAAAAAGAAAAAAAAAAAGAAAATAAAGGAAAAATAAAACAAGAACTCAAAATAAATAAGAAGAGTCCTTCAAGAACATCATGAAATCTAAGACAACTTCTTCAGTACACAGAAAAAGACAAAAAAAAAAAAAAAAACGACAGCGCCACTAAAATAAACTAGAAAATGAAGAAAAAAATCTGTCCAGAAAAGACATGTTATTCAGGATACACGGATACACTGGCACTAAAATGCTTGGGAGAAGGGGGGGGGGGGGGTTGATAGTCGGTGAACAAGAAATGGAAGAAAACTGGCAGAAAAGGATTTTTAAAATTTTAAACCAACAAAGAATACATGAGAAGCTTAAAAGACAGAGTTGGCGTGGAATTGATAGCCTAAGGACAAAGAATTGAAAATGCAGTAACAACTGATATTGTTACAACAAACTATAATGGGACTGATTCTATCTGATCCATTTCAAACAGCAATACATAGCAGCTAATGGTCCCCTCGCATTAATACCCATATAATACCTGAAAAAAACGAAGTAAAGAGATACATTGTATAATGTCACTAAAGGTGCAACTTTGTTTGTTTTAAAAAAAATAAAAATGAAAAAAACATTAATATAGGTGCAGGCATGGTTGTCTGGTTAACAAGCCTGCTTTGTAATCATGTGGTTTCAGGTTCAGTCCCACTGCTTGGTACCTAGGATGTGTCTTCTACGACCACCTCAAGCAGACCAATTCCTCGAGTAAATCTGATAGATGGAAACCGTGTGGAATTTCAACTATATATATATATATGGGAGAATTTACGAAAAAAACAACAACAGACGAGGACAGGTAGTGTAAACAACAAAAGGATGTATTAGTTTAACGCTCGGGAATAGAGAAAGTCTTTAACGTTTCGAACTACGCTCTTCAACAGAAAGAATAAGGAGAAGAACAAGGAGAAAAACACGGAGAAAAAAAATTTGAATGTTGTGGTCAGCAATCTATCATGACGACTATATATATATA
>NC_142945.1:9208853-9226353 GCF_046866305.1 Octopus bimaculoides | reverse complement strand
GTGATAAAGTGCCTACAAGGACAGAGGAGACAGCAGACAAGCGGGAGGAAACAGAAGGAAGAAAGGGAGTCAAAATGGAATAAGATTGCAAGATAAGATTGATTAAATTTGCAGGGGACTAATTTACAGAATTTAAAACTGTAAAATTGTAAGGTGATAACATACCTGTGACGAATGAAGTGGGGTGAGAGGGGTGAGTAAGGTGAATGAGTGAAACTAGGTTAAACGATGAAAAGGGAGTAGCATTTAAAAGATGTTAGACATAGGCACACAAGTAGCTGTATGGTAAGAAGCCTGCTTCCCAGTCACATGGCTCCAGGTTCGTGCCCACTACATGGCACCCTACTCAAGTGTCTTCTATAGACTTGGACCAACCAAAGCCTTGTCAGTGGATTTGGCAGATAAACTGAAAGAAGCCTGTCATATATATATATATATATATATATATATATATATATATATATATATATATATATTTATATATTTATTAATATACTAGCAGCTAAGCCCGGTTTCACCCGGTCAGAGAGCGACGTGAAGAGAGAAACGAAGACATTAAAAAGAGGAAGAAGTAGATACGAAGTGGTGTTTGGGTGACGGATCTTGGAAGAAAGAAAAGAATGTCATGGTGAGTTAGTAAGGAGAGCAAAGCAAGACTGGACTTACGTGGGCTGACAGGACGATGAAGTTGCCGTTGTTATCATTAGAGTGCCTCTTGGTAGACAACATTCTTTGTCCTTTCCTCAGGTGCACAAATAGAAAGACCCTGGAGACAGCCAACATACAGTTGTGCGTGTGATAATACTTGATCTGTCAGATTCAAACCAACCTTCCAAAGTCGGTGGGTACAACTCTGTAGTTATGCCACATTGACGAACGTGAATGATTGTGTTTACTTGCACGTGTATGCGTTTGCGAGAGCGAGAGAGGAAGAGAAGAAGAGGGGGAGATGGAGAACGGGAGCAATGTGTATGTTGTTGTCACAGATTACGTATGTGTGGTCGTGTGTGTTTTTACGTATCAATGTTGTGAAAAATAGGTAACGAATACTGATAAGAAAGTTTAATCTATGACGTTGTTTGTATCACTTTCTCTCTCTGTTGAGCGCGTGTGTAAGAACGCTGTTCCAGGTAGAAGGGAAGAAATATAAAAGTTGCTAGAAACAACAGCCAAATCTCCCTTAAATCACACAAAGTAAAAGGAATTTTAAAAATCTAATTACTGCACTGGAAAGTTCACATCGAGAAAATTCCATTGATGTAAAAATTTTTACAAAACAGTGGAAAATGTGGATTTCTATAAACTTTTAAAAAGGCTTCACACAGACACAACTTCAGCTTTATATATTAAGATCTATTATGCAAAAGTGTCATAAGTCCTAAACATTGCTTTTTCAGAAAGCGAAAAAATAGTTTCACCATTCCATAGCAAAACTGTTGTACTACACTTTGACAATCTTTAATATCTTGGCATCTGAAGCAGCTGGAGATACGATAGTTTGACCAAAAGAACTCGCAAGCAAAAATAAATATTGCAAAAAAATGCATTTGGCCAAATTTGGACATATGACAGTTTAACATAAGAGTAACGGTATATATATATGAGAACATGCGATGGTTAGAAAGGAATGAGGCTAGCATGCTCCACTGGTTGTGTAATGTAAGTGTACATGTTTAACAATGCTGATGCTTTGAGAGAGGGAAGTTAGGCATAAGAGGAATTAATTGCTGTGGGCAAGAGAGAGGAGACTGCAGTGCCTCCATTATTTCTCCTGTCTAATGGAAGCACTATATTGTTAGACAAGTCTATGAAGAGAGAGAGAGAGAGAGAGAGAGAGAGAGAGAGAGAGAGAGAGAGAGAGAGAGAGAGAGAGAGAGAGAGAGAGAGAGAGTAGTCATAGCACGGTGGACTCGAAGGAGAATTCGAAATGGGGTTTGGATTGATGCCCGACAGAGGAACCACGGATGAAATTTTCATCATGAGACAACCGCGGCAGAAATACTTTGGTAAGAAGAAATCACAATTCCTGGCATCAGTTGACTTGGAGAAGGCCTTTGACAGGGTGCCACCCCAACTCATTTGGTAGCTACTAAGGAAACTAAATGTAAATGAAAGGTTTGTGATGGCAGGGTAAACTATGCACTAAGTGGCAGTAAATAAAGTCATAGTTCATAATGAGCAAGGATGTTCAACCCTCTCTTATTCATACAGGCTGCCATGGCCATGGAGGAATTTCAAGACTGGCTGTCCAGGAGAACCATTCTCTCTATGATTAGTAAAGTGTGTATTCATAACCCAATGGAACAGTAAAATGACACTAAAGTTAGTCAGATCTCAATCTGTTTTTTTCTAGTAAAAAGACAGAAATGTTATTTGGTTTAAACAAAGTATGCGTTTTTCATAGAGAGGCTAAGAATTTGTGCTCAATAAAAACACCTCCCAAGTTTATCTTAAATCTCTGTCACAGTGCTTGTACTGTAGTTACTTAGGAGTGTGTATATATATTTATAATATGTGTGTGTATATATGTATATATATACATACATCTCCATACATAATCACATACAGACATGCATATACATATACGCACACAAACATAGCCACTTAATATAGATATGTAGATATATATATATATATATATATATATATATATGCACACACACATACATATAAGTACATACACACAACTACCCACACATATATACACATTCACAAATACTTACACACACACACACATATATATATCTTAAGAATGAAAGAAAATAACCTAATGTAGAATATTCCCAGTTAAATTGCTTACCTTGCTAATAACAATACAAAAATAAATACAAAAAAGAAACATACTTTGTCGCCTTGATGTTTGAACAATATTCCAATATTGGTTGTGTTTGTTTTTTTCATGCTTTCTTTTTTATTTTTTAGTGTGGGGGGGGGGAGTATTGTTTCTGATTTTGTCGTCTTAGAATCTTAGAATCACTGCTAGAATTCCTTCCTGAAAACCGTTTCCATTGTAGTTAATCCTTTTGTCTCGTTTCTTTTCACTCTGTCAGTCTCTGATTCCCATCTTTGCATCATTCCAATTCTTGTTGTCGGTATGACAGACAGACAGACAGGAAACGGAATCCAGAGGTAAAACAAATTAGATGTAAAAGAAAAAAAAATATATAACTCACCTGAAATAGAAAGAAAAAAACAGTATTACAAACGTTTATAAATATACATATATATATATACATATGTGCATACAGACTGATATATAAGCAGACAAATGCATATATAAATACACCAAGATGTACATCAATATGTACGCGTGCATGTGCTTACTTGCACATACTCATACATATATACATACATCCAACTAGGTGTACAAATAACATAAAAGAAAATGTTTATTAATGTTGACATGAATATAGAAAGAGGAAATACAAATTGATTCCCTGATTTACAAAGCCAATATTAATTAGCTGAAATTTTAACAACATGATTAAAATTAATTAAACATTTTAATGAAGATATAACAATACAAATTAAAAAAGTGCCTCCTCCTTTACACTTCATTCTCTTCAAATAATGAGAAGAGAAATGCCACAGCACTTTCCAGATATATATGGAACTTGAAGGACAACAGTTTGACATGAAACACTCGAGAAATTCTGGACCAGTTCACCAGTGGTTTTACACAGCATGCACTCCTTCATGCAATCTTGATTGTCGTCGTCGTTGTCGTTTAATGTCTGCTTTCCATGCTAGCATGGGTTGGACGATTTGACTGAGGACTGGTGAAACCAGATGGCTACACCAGGCTCCAATCTGATTTGGCAGAGTTTCTACAGCTGGATGCCCTTCCTAACGCCAATCACTCAGAGAGTGTAGTGGGTGCTTTTACGTGCCACCAGCATGAAGGCCAGTCAGGTGGTACTGACAACGGCCACGCTCAAAATGGTGCATTTCATGTGCCACCCGCACAGGAGCCAGTCCAGGAGCACTGGCAACGACCTCGGTCATAAAAAAAAAAAAAACACCAGCCAAGCTGATTCTCATTGGTTAGTAGCAGGCTGGTGGAAGGCGCTCGCTCTGTTTTACTCAGACGTGCAAATTAACCATGAGATATCTTACAAGTGCTAAAAGCATTTGCTATGGTATGAAGCAACATTGCACCTAACCATTTCCTGGCAATAGGAATCAACAAAATCACTGTGTCACTGAAAATATACATCTCTTGGTGGGGGAAATATCTCTGAATGGTCAGATATAAAAAGAATCCTCAGCTATCACTTTACAAATATCATCATCGTATTTCTTTTATATTGTTTATCAGAATTTCACTGCTTTCATTTATTTGCTCACTGTGTAGACTTCATGATATAGCGCCAAATAACTTGTAGTTCACAAGAACATTTGTGGAGAATTTCGGAGAAAAATACCTTGCTAAGACTTATTAGTCACTGGGGGTAACATACCTCTCATTCTCAAGAGTGTGTGTGTGTGTGTGTGTGTGTGTGTGTGTGTGCGTATGTGCTTATGTTAATCTTCTTACTGTTTTTTTTTGTGATGCACGACTGAGTGACGGTTCATGGGATTTTTTTGTGCATGCATGCCAGTAGCAAGATGAACCACAGGAATGAATACATGTATATCCACACACACACACGTATGTGCATGGCTATATATGTACGTTTATATGTATGTACATATATCCATGTACATTTATCTATGTACATATATATGTTTATGTACATATATATATACATACATACATCTATGTGCATGTACATATATATATGTACGTTTATGTGTATGTACATATATATGTATGTTTATGTGTATGTGTATATATATATATATATATATATATATATATATATATATATATGTATATATATATATATATATATATATATATATGTATATATATATATATGTATATATATATATATATATATATATATATATATGTCTGCTTATATGTATGTACATATATATATATGTTTATGTACATACACATACCAACACATACACAAAACACATCTACACACGTATATGTAGTTATGAGCATATCTCTAGGGGCACAGGCACATTCATGTGTACAATTACATATACGCACACATATATAGGCTTACACATCCGACGTGTTAAACCTCACCTCCCCCACGCCACCTTGCCCCCCCCCCCCTTCAAAAGCACACACACACACACACACACAGAGAACCAGTTACATGTAATTTTCATCCAGGTTGCTGCCAGTAAAGATAATTATGGTTATTTAAGAGTCAACTAAACATAGATTAAGACAATGACAACGGTGTTGTGTATATTAAAGTCTGGAAATTTATTATATGGCACACTGGGAGGGAGAAGGGACACAGCTGCAGCAGCAGCTGGAGTAATAGCTGCAGCAACAGCATGTGGTGGCAGTGGGGCGTGACGGTGGTGGTGGTGGTGGTAGCTGTATTGGTGATGATCATAGTAGTATCTACAGCAGCAGTAGCACCAAGTGCTGGTAGTTATAGTAGTGATATCAACATTATTATTATTATTATCATTATTATTATTATTATTATCTATGGTGGTGAGCTGGCAGAACCGTTAGCGCATTGGACAGAATATTTAGCGGTGTTTTGCCTGTCGCTACGTTCTGAGTTCAAATCCCACCAAGGTTGACTTTGCCTTTCCTCCTTTCGGATTCGATAAATTACGTACCAGTGAAATACTGGGGTAAATGGAATCGACTTAATCCCCTCCTCCGAGCTACTCTTATGGCAAAAATTTAAAATCATCATCATAATCGTCAACATTGTCATCATCGTCATCATCATCTACAAGTGGTGAGCTGGCAGAATCGTTAGCACGCCGGGCGAAATGCTTAGTGGCATTTCGTCTGCCGTCACGTTCTGAGTTCAAATTCCTCCGCGGTCGACTTTGCCTTTCATCCTCTTGGGGGTCGATAAATTAAGTACCAGTTACATACTGGGGATCGATGAAATTGACTTAATCCCTTTGTCTGTCCTTGTTTGTCCCCTTGTGGGCAATAAAGAAAAACGAATCGTTAGCATACCAGACAAAATGCTTAGCAATATTCCACCTGTCACGACGTCCTGAGTTCTAATGCCACCGGGGTCGACTTTGCCTGTCATCCTTTCGGGGGCCAATGAAATAAGTACAAGTGGAACACTGGAGTCGATATAATCAATTATTATTATTTTTATTATTATTAGCAGCAACGAGTGGTAATAATTAGTGATAGTAGTGGTAATAGTGATGGTAGTAGTAGTAGTAGTAGCAGCAGTGGCGGTGGTGATTATACCCAGATCAAGCCAAATCCAGAGAGAACTAAAATCAAAAAGCACTCCATCTGTGGCCATCACTCTTCCTTTTCCAGCATCTATCAGTTTTATCTGTACTTCTAAAAAGCAGTGCGGAATAATTTCACGGCTGGCGTGAGGGATTCTGGCTACTATTTCTAAAAGGCTGAAAGACCACATAAGAGTAGTCCTCATTGCTTCATTGTAAAGGTCATGGTTCTTGATGAGAGTGGTGGCGAGGAACAGCAAGAGAGACAGACAGAAGTGAGACAGTATATAAGATAGAGAGATATACAGAACAGAAAGATAGAATAAAGGAGAGAGAGGGGGGGGCAGTGAGAGAGAGAGAGAGTGTGGGAGGGAAAGGGAGAGGGATAGACACAAAAAGAGATAGATACAAACAGGTATGCAGAGACGCAAAGGGAGAAACAGAGGGAGAAAGAGGGAGAGGCAGAGAAAGAAGAGGGAGGGGGTGAGGGGACGAAAGAAAAGATGGGTTATGGAAGGATGAGGAGGAGAGAGAGCAAAAGGTTCTGCAAGTGAAATGTTTCAGTTCCATACACATCACATGCTGAGGAAGGAAGGAAGGAAGTGGGGGGCATCATTACAAGAAAAGACAGAAGGGGTCAAGGGGTTATGAAGGCTGTTATAAAAGCTGTATAGGAAATGTCTATCACAAGGATAAGAAATTTCACTGCTGCTGGTTGATGCCAAAAAAATGGTAATAAATAAATAAATAAAAATAAAATAAATAAATAAAATGAAATTAAAATATAACAAAATAGAGAATGAAATGGCAAAAAAAAAAAAAACGGAGACTAAGCTTACAGGTGATGCAGAAGAGAGAATGAATGAATTAGGGGTGAAGTGAAGGAAGAAATTTGAAAAACTAAAAAGAAAAAAAAGAAATGGCAGGGATGAAAAAAAAATATATATAAAATGAAATAACTAGAATATGAAGAAAAGCAAGGTTTTTTTTTTTGTGGAATTCTGGGATAGTGGGGGGACGGTTTTTTTTCGTTTTTTTTTTTAATATTTAAATGCAATTTGGCAATGGCCCTTTTTTTCTTTTTTGTTTTGCTCTTACTACAATCATAATCATCTACAAGTATAAAGACAGGTAGACACACAAATACATCACAGGTAAATACGCGCATGCGTGCGTGCATACACACACACACAAATGGAGCCTTTCACACAGAGGGAGACACACATGCGCACAAACATATGCATGATTTTGTAAGAGTCACAATTTGCACTTTTCTATTTCTTTCGCTAGCATGCATCTTATTGTGCATGTGCGCACACGCATGTGTGTGTGCATGGGCAATCATTTGTATCTATCTATTTGTGTATTGCGACCTTTTGTTTATACGCATATGCATTCACTTGTATGTGTATTCATTTAAGCACGTTTGTATGCGTATGTGCATATGCAATTATATGTATGTGTGTTTATTTATGTGTGTTGTGTATGTGTCAATGCATATGCATTTGTTTGTATGTCTTAATGTATGCATCCTTTTGTGTTGTGTGTGTGTATGTGTGTGCAGTTGTATGTGTGTAATGCATCCACTTCTATGTATGTTTCTGAATGCGTGCTTTTTTCATACGTGTGCAAGCGTGCACATTTTTTTGACGTGCATGTGCGTGTTTTTAAATTGTACCTGAAGAAATTCATTAGGAATAGAAGTTTTAATTAACTGCCCCCGCCCCTTAGCCCAACTACACACACACTAATCATAGTACCTGAATTCTTTAATTAAATATACACATTTACTAGAATAATTACAAAATTTGCTAATGTCTTGCACTGGAGCAGGAGGAGAAGTTTCAATACAAGTGTATGTGTGTGTCTTGTGCATGTACATGCATATGCATGCATAGATTACGTGTTAATGTAGCGATTTCCCATCTTAAAAGTCTCAGTTAATTACATCTGAGGTGCATCCACTTTGGGTATATTTTAATTACCAGCCTTCTCGTCAAGGAATATTTGCTTGAATAAAAATGTTAACGACATTGCAATTGTATACACGCCACATGCACATTTAAGTGTGTGGATGTGCACATGTGTGCATGGGTGTATGTGCATGCCTGTCTGGACGCAGTGAAAGCTCAATTTTTGAATGAATGTATGAAGACTATAAACCGCTTTTTGTTTTCGAATGGCATGATTAGAACAATTCAACAATGCAAGCATTATTATCACGTACCACAAGTGCTGTTTAACCCTTTAGCATTCAAACTAACCAGATCTGGCCTCTCACACTTACCCTACAATATCATTCTAAGCATATACAATCACATCATCAAAATCTCAAAGCTACAAGATAATGCATTATTAATTCAAAACAAGCTGAATGAGAAAACATTACATTTGACAAAATAATCTGAATGCTAAAAAGTTGAAGACACAGTGTGAAGAGACAGAGTGTACTTCAGAGTTAGGCAAACGAAATCTTTGAGAAGAGATGGAAGCCCACAGGTGCTAAATCTGGTGAATAGGGTGGGTGCAGAACCGATGCTATGTGGTTTTCGGCAAGAAACTCATGAGTGGGGAAATCTTCGTGAAGAATTCAATTCTTCACACTCCATAGAACCCGTTGACGGTCTCCTCCTGGGGAATGAATTCCTGTTGCACTATACCATATTTCCAGACGGGACACTCATGGTAGGTCTTCCAGATTGCTCGTCGTCTTCTGAGGATGTTCTTCTGCTCTTGAAGTGTGCATGCCACATGAAACATTGCATACGATCCTTTGCCTCATCACCATAAGCTTGCTGAAGCGTAACCAAAGTTTCCATAGCAGACTTCCCAATTTTAACGCAAAATTTCACATTTATTCTTTATTCCTGTCCATAACAAAATCACAGACTACAGCATACATGTGATCAAGATAACATAAGTTTCGCCAACTTGCAAATTAAACACAGTGATGTCACGCGGCACACTGCCTCCGGAAGGTCACTACTAGCTCCTATAGTGCACGCAACTGTGTGCTGCCATCTGTTGGCACGCTACAGAACTAGTCTGAGAACCTTTTGATACCACCTTATATATATATATATATATATATATATATATATATATATATATATATGATACCAGAGACACACATACATACACACATCTCTGATGCAGACCCAATACGGTTTGAAAATCGATTAAAACTGTTCATCATTTTCCCAATTTACGGAGAAATAGTTAAATTTTCTATGTTTGTATGATCTACTACGTAAGTTTACATACATACACACACACATGTACATACATACATTCTGTGTGTGTGTGTGTGTGTGTGTGTGTGTGTGTGTGTGTGTGTGTGTGTGTGTGTGTATATATATATATATATATATATACGCATATATAATATAAATGTGTATATATATATATATATATATACACACATATATAATATAAATGTATAAATATATGGTTGTAAAGTATAAACCAGCAAAAAAAAAAATACAAATGTGAGTATGCTGGCACTAATTTTTCAAATGCCAATATCAAAATGTGAAAGAAAAATAAATAAAATTGAGAAAATATCACAAAATTATAAAGAAAGAAAAAAAACAGTAACAGGAGGTAAAAAGAAAAAAAAAATTATAACAAATGATAATAAAGCAAATTCTAAAAAAAAAACTAATGTAAAAATAAATAAACAAAACTCGACACACACACAATCATGTACATGAAATCAGACACACAATATACATAAAACACACTCACACACACACATATATGACATGCATGCACACACACACAACTATACACACATACACCACCCAACAATACATTCACACAACATCACACACACATGCATGCACACACCCAAA
This sequence comes from Octopus bimaculoides, assembly GCF_046866305.1. Classification (NCBI taxonomy): domain Eukaryota; kingdom Metazoa; phylum Mollusca; class Cephalopoda; order Octopoda; family Octopodidae; genus Octopus; species Octopus bimaculoides. The sequence continues at coordinate 9,216,208 of NC_142945.1, read as the reverse complement.
CACAAGCATACAACCACACACACACACACACTAACCATACTCAATGCAACCACAATCACACACACAGAACCCAACAAGCACACACACACACACACACACACACACACACACACACACACACACACACACAAGCTTTCTCGCTCCAATCTATAAAAATTGGTGGGGTTTTTATCAAGTTCATTTCCTCTTAACGAGCAGTTGTAGAATGCGTCAATTAGATTATTTGATATATCGGTAATAGCCGGAGTGCATTTCGAAGAATCAATTATCGATGTTACGGACATGATTGTTGTGTATTTGGGTGTGGTGGAGGGGTGCTCAAGGGGGGGAAAAATTTCAAAAAAACCCCCCCAAAAAACAAGTAGCATTGGTGCCGGGTGCAGCAATGGAGTCATTGGTGGCGCAGAGCTGAAAAACCCACCTTGTTAAATTTGGCAGTTAAATGTCTATATAATTCAACTTCTTTAAAAATGAATGAAAATATATAAAAAAAAAAAAAAAGGAAAACAGAAAAATAATAAAAAAATTGAAAATGAAATATTGTCAACACTGAAAAATGTTGCAATTTTCACAAGCTAAGGACATTCATTGATGGCAAAGAAAAACAAAAAAAGTGTTGAAAAAAATTTGGCAGAAAAAATTCTTCACCAATAATTCTATTGATCTGTCTCAAGTGCCCATATCTTCAATCCCATCATCACCACCAGCGACACAACTACTGCCACCACTGCAATTTTCACATCATCTCAGTTGCAATTTATTTTTCTCACTATTTCAACTCTCTCTGTCTATATACTCTCTTCTCACACACACACACAATCTTCGACTCACCCTCTTTCTGTCTCATATATTCTCTCTCTTGTTAATCAACCAATTTATCTGTGTATCAGTCTACCTCACACCTGTCTATCTCTCTCATGTTCTCTTCCACTCTATCTCACTCATGTTTTTATGTCTTCCACCCTCTCTATATATATGTGGGGGGGGGGGGGGGGCACGCATGAACAAAAATGCATACACACACACAAACATTTATAAAATAAAACAGGAAACCCCAAAGACTGGTGGTGCAGTGTGCTGATGAAACTTGTATTTGAGAAAGGTGATAGAAAGAGTAAGGTGAAATAACTGTGGCGAGTGGTAAGCCCAAAGTTTCAAACAGAGCTCTGGACTACAGAAGGTCCTTTGAGTAAAAAAGAAACTCAACATCTATTGAGCAATTTTCTACTGTCTGTGTCCCCAAACTTGCGCCACTACTTGCAAGAACAGCTGTGTGGTTTAGATCACTCTGCAACCACATGCTTTCAAGGTCAATCCGATTACATGGCATCTAGGACAACTGTATTTCATCATAGCCTCAGGCCAACCAGTATTTTGTGAGTAAATTTTAGGAGACAGAGAATGTCAAATGCCTATTCTCTGTGTGTGCATGTGATGACAAAAATGTGTATGAGTGATGACATCCCATGGGTTCCGTTGTCATTGCTTGACTGCAACAGTATCACGAGGTTCACATTCCTAGTTGGCATTACGATCAAATCCTACACGCTTTCGAAGGCTTGTGGGATAAAAAAAAAAAGCAAAGAAAAGTGACAAGGGGAGGGGAAAATTCGATTACATCGACCTCAGTACTCAGCTGGTACTTTTTATATAGACCTTCAGAAGAAGAAAGGCAAAGACAACCTTGGCGAAATTTGAATAATAATAATAATAATAATAATAATAATAATAATAATAATCATGGTTTCTAATTTAGGCACAAGGCCAACAAGTGTAAGGAGACAGCTTTAGTTAAAACCATCGACCTCAGTAGAATGAGAGACAAAATTGGCCACAGCAAGATTTGAACCCAGAACATATATAGAGCTGACATTGTAACAAATATTACTTGACAAAAAATAGCAGCAACTGAAGAAGATGCTAAAGAGGAAACATAAAGGAAGAGGAGGGAGTCATAGAAGATATCTGCCTACGTCTCTCTCTCTCTCTCTCTCTCTCTTTCTCTCTCTCAATCTCCTTCGCTCTTGTACACACTCTTTTGCTTTCATTTCTTGTATAGAGTCACCGAGGTAAACAATCAATTGAGATGAGATGAACTTTCACACATCACAACTGAGATCAGATGTAAGCTAAATTCAGTTCTGCAGCATTGAGCAAGCGGTGTATGTGTGTCCGTGTCCAAGAAATGGCAAACCAATAAAACAGAATCGGGAACAAGAGACACAAAGCAGAAGGGGAGAGTGGGTCACTCTACTGAACGAGGTGCGGTGTGGTTCTTGAAGTCCAGTCGTGGTATGAAGGTTGAAAAGAGATGACTAACACAATTGCAAATTTTGAAAAGATATAAAAAAAGAAAAAAGAAACCAGACAACAGTTAGTCTGGCCCATGACAAAGGAAATTTAATTTAAACGGTGCTCTTTTCGTAGCTTTTGTTCATCCCGACTGTATCCTATCTGTTCGAGGTATCCTTTCGGCTTCGGAATTTGTTTACATTCAATAGTATAGAAATGTCCTCTCTTTTGAATTAGGCATAGTTTAATAATCAATCAAATCAAAATCAAACCAGATCAAATCAATTAATTTATTGTTTGTTTGCTTAATGAATTGGAAAACTTACAACATATGTGTTTCTAAAGAATAGCAAGCAGATTGGCAAGAGGTCACTTCTGTGCGATTTGCGTTTGGCTTTTATCAGGAGAAAGGAAACAAACGCAACGTTTAGATTGGATACAACTTTGAAAAAGCACGACGCATCTGTGTCTGGAATCACAGCTCGTAAAACCCACCAAATCTGAAAATCTAGACTAGACATTTTATAATTAGAGTGATGTAAAATGTTACAATAACAACTACTTTTGAACTCTTATTCTTTGTCTTTTTCTGCTTTATGTCTAGCCTGCATTCTTTCATTTGGTTCAGTCGTTGATCTCTTTAGATGATCGATATTTACAAAGTACAACCAGCCATCATTTGTGAGCAAGTATGGTTGCGGAACACTTTCACTAATTGTTTCAGGTGCTTAAACAATCACACACAAACCTAGACATTTTCTCATCTCCTCCATCCTTCATCCTGGGACACATCCAGGGTGTGACAGCCAGGCATCACAGATGGCTGCACCGATCCCCATCTCTAATCTTCAGTCACACTTTCAAAACATAATGTATGTAGGTCTACATTACTAACCACGTTCCTCCTCTACTAAAAAAAAACAATATTTGGTTGCTATTTCTAGCATGTTGGTCAACCATATTGCGAGACCCTTTTAGACTCATTCACTAACCGAATTACTGCCAAGGTGGATGAAATTCCACAATACCAGTATGATAATGATATTTTTTTTATTACAGCTGGCTTACACCGCCATGATCTTCTGAAACACAGTTTAATTTGCGCATATATTACACATTAATTATTTAAACAATCCTATGCAAATTTGCAGTTAATTCAATCCAATCAAGCCATCCTTCTTTCTTCCCTTAATTAATAATGAGATTGTGTATTTGCAATGACAGAAGAAAAAAAAAACAAACTAACCCAGTTAAAAAATTAACAGCAAACACAAGTAAATTAAACTTCAGCTCATTCATTAAGCAAATACCTCAACAAGCACAGCTTCTATTGTCAGAAGAAAATGGAGAATAAATCATCATCATTGTCTGAATGTCCACTTTTCCTTGCCTGCATGGGTCTGGTGAATACTATTGAGAAAGATTTTATTTTCTGTGGTTGGGTTTTTTTTTTTTTGTTCTCTCTTGCCAAGCCTTATCTCTGTCAACGTAAGGTAATATATTTCCCTCTGGTCAGACATGTTTTTGCAGGATATTGGAAATGAATGACATTCATTTATAACGACCACATGAGACCAAAGCAAGGAGGCACATACACACACACACACAATGGGCTTCTGTCAGTTTCTGTCCATCAAATTCACTCAGAGGTTGTGGTCAGCTCAGGGCTAAGTAGAAGACATTTGGCCAAGGTGCCACACAGTAGAACTTAATCGGAAACCATACATATAGGAAGAAACCCACTTAGCACACAACCAGGCTTGAGACAAAAACTAATACACCAAGAGTACACAAGAAACAGACTAGGAGAAAACTTGAGTGCGATGAAAGGTTAACTCAGCTTTGAATGTTTTCTAGGAAGTTTAGTTAATGGTACCTAATTTATTTTTATCAGTGTCTAATTGCTAGATTGTCAATGATACGACATAAATAAAACTGTTTTTCTTTAAGGATTGATGTAAATATATCTGGTCATTAAGAATAAAATTTGTCTGATTTTTTAACTGAAAGTTTATTTTATTTTATCTCAACAAAAAGCAATGCAGTTAATCAAAGTTTGCACCAAAATTATCAACAGAATTTAGCCATTTTATTGGTAGCTTATTTATGTCAGCAGTGAAGAATTGCCAAAGGTCTTGGTCACTTGTCACTGCCTCTGTGATGCCCAAAGTTCAAAGGGTGCTTTTTACACACAACCGGCACATATGTGTATATGTATATATATGTGTGTGTTTGTGTGTGTGTGTGTGTTTGTGTGTCTCTGTTTGTCCCCCAAACACCTCTTGATAACTGACGCTGGTGTGTTTACGTCCCCCGTAACTTAGCGGTTGGGCAAAGGAGATCGATAGAATAAGTACTAAGCTTTCAAAGAATAAGTCCTGGGGTTGATTTGCTCGACTAAAGGCGGTGCTCCAGCATGGCCGCAGTCAAATGACTGAAACAAGTAAAAAAGTAAAAGAGTATATATACACACCTACATACATACATGTGTGCGTATAGGCATATCATATACATATATGGTATGTATTTATGTCTATATATATATTTGTGTGTGTGTGTGTGAAACAAATATGTTAACAAATGATGCGTTCACAATGGAACTTCGCACTGGAAGTGAAAGAAAAATTCTTCTCTTCTGAAAGATCAAACTTTCTGCAATTAGTGGAATTACTGCCGCGACCACCACCACTAACATGAAGACGATGACGACGAGTTTAGAGATACGTAAGAAAACGAAGAATTCAATGCAAAGGAAGTGGAACCCTGAAGAATTATGAACAAAGAGGAAAAGCAACGTGGATGGAGTCGAAGAGAAAGAGAATTTCTGAGAAGAGAGTAAGGGAGGGAGAGAAGGAGGGACGAAGGAGAGATGAACAGAAGAAACAATGATGAGAATGAAGAGGAAGATAAATAAAATATGACGGTGATGATGATGATGATAGTACGATGAAGGGAGGAGGTGGACAAGGAGGGGTGGGGGGGAGAAAGACAAACTGACAGACCAATAGATAGAAGGATGCAAGCATGAAAGACCAGCATATCTTTGGTAAGTTTCCAAATTATAAAGTGTTCAATAATTGCTCATCCTTCGGTCATGATTACGTTGAAAGAACGGAGAATAATGGAGTGACGAAGAAAGAGGGAAGAAGACGGCCGGGGGGGGGGGGGGGGAATCAGAAAGAGCGAGAAAGTGACAGACGGACAGAGAGAGAGAGAGAAGGACAGCGTGTGAGTGTGAGCAGGCAAAGAGAATGAAAATTAACAACAAGGTATCAATTTTTATTGATTAGCAGAGTTTAAACAAGACACGATTGATTTGTATTGGTTTTACATTTTACAAACCACAACTTAGAAATTTTTGAAGCCACCACCTCACCTCACTGCCGCAACCACCACCACCATCTGCACGTCACCACTGCTGTCTACATTTGTCACTGTTATTATAATAACTATCATTAGCATTATGATGTATTTGATGTCCAAGAAAAACATGCTATGAGTTGGACCAACTGATCGTTTTAATTTATTACGGATTTATTAGAAAAATAACAAACAAAGCATAAATAGACAGATAAACAAAGATGGAAACAAAACCAAGAATATGGAATGATTTCCCTCTCTCTCTCTCTTTTTCCCCCACCCATTTCAAAGAAAAACCTTTCCTGTAGATAATCAGAGATTTCGGGGGATAAACATCGATTATAAAGATAGCAGCCCTGTAGGACATTTGCTTTGGATGTGTGCTTTGAATTAATCATGAAAGCTTATGCTGTTGATTGCTTGTACGGAATGGCTCTCGCTCTGCGTTAATGATCTGCAATGAATGACAACTTGTTTGGAGGTAAGAAGGAGAAGAGTCAAGTGAGCGAGCGAGTGAGCGAACGAGTAAACAAGCAAGTGATGCTTGATGAGATTCTTCACAACGTTCCTATGTGTCTCTTTGAATGAAAATACCGGCTCATTAAGTTCTCCTGCAGCCTGAAACTACGAGCGGAAGAAGAAAAGAGGAAAAAGTGTTGAGAAAGACAAATGAAGAGAAAATGTGCAGATGAGTAAAAGAAAGAAATGGAGATGGTTGAGAGGAATAAGAGACAAGAGAGAAACGCAAAAGGAAATGAAAGGGAAGTCTGAAAAGATGAGCAAAGACGTATTTGCTATACAATTACGATGTTCACTTTGCAATCCTATATTACCAGGTTCAATCCCAAACCATGTGACATCTAAAGCAAAATATGTTCCCTAATACCCCTGGGTCAATCCAAGGCTTGATTGTCACATCAACATCATTTAACAGCAATGTTGGCATTGGAAATGTTGGGGGGGGGGGGGCTAACCCCCAAGGGACAATGGGGTGGGGAGAGTATAAGTGGTACAGAGGGGAATAGAGGTGGGGATATTCCCTACGAATTTGAACTCAAAACGTTACGGCAGACGAGATACCTCTAAGCATTTCGCCCGGCGTGCTAACGTTTCTGCTAGCTCGCCGCCCTCTAGTGTCTGTGGAGAAGCCTACAGTGGGTGGTAGTCATGGGAGGATGTTGGGAGGGGTGTGGGAAGATGGGTTGGGGCGGGGTGTCACAGAGGACAGATTGTGCGTATGTGATGGAGTGCACGGCCTGTAAAGGACACGCCTGTATGTATGGATGGCCATGGTTGTACTCAGCTTAATGTGTCTTCTCAAATACAGCCAATCACCAGAAGTCTCAGTTCCTTGTTATCTCTGATATTTTCCAGATAGGTGCGGTAAGAACCACACGTGGTTGTGTGGTAAGAATCTTGCTTCCCAACCACATAGTTCCAGGTTCAGTCCTCCTGTGTGGCACCTTGGGCAAGCGTCTTCTACTATAGCCTCCAGCTGATCAAAGCCCCATGAGTGAATTTGGTAGACAGAAACTGAAAGAAGTCAGCCATGTGTGTATGTGTGTGTGTGTGTGTCTGTGTGCACGCGCGTGTGCGTGCGTGTGTGTGTGTCCCAAACCCCATCACCGCTTGACAACAAGTGTTGATGTGTTTACATCTCCATAACTTAGCAGTCTGGCAAAGGAGTCCGATAGAATAAGTAC
>NC_142945.1:9191353-9198853 GCF_046866305.1 Octopus bimaculoides | reverse complement strand
CGATAATGGTTTATTGGTTGTGGCAGAAATATTAACATACCTTCAACAATATCTCCACATTGACATTTGTGAAAAAATAAATATATATATTTTTACAGGAATATGCCAAAGTCTGTTTATATTTTGAAACCTTCTGTTTAAAGAGCATCGTTTTTGGAGGAGGAACCAAAGAATGAAAAGATCCACAATATACAGAACAAACATTCCAATTCTGAATCGGTGTAACTTACCTAGAAGGAAAAAGAAAAGAAAAAAAAAACAGATTAAGATTTTTAATAAACTCATCAATTTTAACAATATCATAATTGAAAACAATCATCATCATTATCATGTTTTAACCCACATTGACCCACTGTCCTCATCTGAGGTCAGTTGCATAAAGGTTAACTGGATGCAAAATAGTGCTTGTTGTATTTATTGAACCATTGTATTTGGCTTATTTCCTGCAGGGTCGCCAAGAAATTTGCAGCAAAGAGATGAAAATGAAAAACAACTATGAAAACAAGATGGTCACTGCTGTAGGATCCCCCTATGATCATAGGTCTGCTTCGCGATGACCGACTCGAGGGTTAAAAAAAAAAAATCCCCAACAAACAACAATAACATGAGGAATCAATCAACCTTTCTTTTAGGGTTGTTCATTGGTCAATGATACCTCACATTATCGTGTCTTGAACAGATTAAACGTCTCTGGAATGCAGACACACGGATCAGATGTAAACATCACTTGGAGTCACTAAAGAAATACTGTTAAGAAATAGTAGAAACTTACAAATTCAAACAACGTTTCCAATATATATATTTATGTGTGTGTGTGTCCACATGTCTGTATTGTATATGTGCATGTATGTATGTATATATATATATACATACAGATATATATATATATATATATATATACACACACACACATGCATACATAAACATGAATCTATGTTTATAGACATATACATAAATATATATATATACACACACACACGTCTATACACGTTATATGAATATATGTTTATAGACATACATAAATACACACACACACACACATATATATATATATATATATATATATATATATATATATATATCACACACACACACACACATTAGATGGATATATGTTTATAGACATATACACATATATATGCACATGCATACATGTGTGTATAGAGATGTATATGTGTGTGTGTGTGTGTACATGTGTATATGTATATATAGAGAGAGAGCGAGAGCGGGGGGGGGGGGATATTTATTTTATTTGTTTAAGTGCTTACCAAAAGATTACACAGTTTGGCAATTAAGATAACGATTTCAACAATTACCTCTTCCTTCCTCGCTTTACCATTATACATCAGGTGTGGAATGAACCTACCTCCCACTTCTTATCACCAGACATATGCATGCATGTATGTGTGTGTGTGTGTATGTGTGTGTGTGTGTGTGTGTATAGAACTGCTTAATCATAACAATATGTGTGCCAGTAGATTGTGTGAATGTGTGATGTATGTGTATGTACATAGAAATGTGTATGTGTACACATGTATGTGTACACATGTATGTGTACATATATATGTGTATATACGTGCATGTGTGTTTATATATACACTCACATACACATATATACAAATAAACATGCATTTTCGTGTATATGTATACACTTATATTCAGATGTATATGCATGCGTTTATGTCTCTACATGCAAGTACATGTGTGTGTGGGTGTGTGTGTCACATCAAAATATGCAGACAACCACAGGGGTTAACAGGGACAGACAGGGGCAAACAGGGGCAGACAGAGAGAGACAAAGAGTGTGTGTGTGTGTGTGTGTGTGTGTGTGTGTGTGTGTATGCCAATACATATGTATGCACACTTGCACTCGCACTCACACTCACACACACACACACACACACACACACACACACAAGTAGACACAAAAGGAGGAAACCCGTTTTATGAGCGAGGCAGGCAGAAGATAAACAAAATACACAACAGACACTGGCTACATTGATGCTATATAAGGAACGGGTCAGACAAGGTTGCGGCAAGTTTATCAAAACTACAGAGTGATGACAATGCAGAATGGAGATAATCTCTAACAGATTCTGTTTGATAAATGAGTTTAAAAATAGGCTGGGTGGAGCATCATAGGGGTGTTGGTAGATGAGATGGAAGCAGACTTTCTAATAGAATTTTGAGACAATATGGGATATTCAGAAGGCCGATTCGAAGTTTAGAGATGCTGTAGTTAGTGGTTTCAAATTTTGGCACAAGGCCAGCAATATTAGGGGTGGGGTGAGTTAATGGTACTTATAATGGTGTTTTGTTCAACATCCTTAAACAACACTTATTCAGGGACCTTTTGAGCTGGATGGGCTACTCGACCTGAAGAAAATTCTAATTGGGTCCCCACCTGCAAGGTCATGCGCTGTTTATCTTGATATGAGATCAGTATGTCGCGCACATATGGTTGTGATGCATGTACCTGGTGTACCCTTATCAGACGGGTAGTCATGATGGGTATACTGGGCTTCGTATATTTTACCCCAGTGTCACTTTGATGGCATGGACTGCTTTCTCACCTAATACTAATAATAATAATAATAATAATTAATAAGGTCTTAAATTTTGGCACAAGGTCAGTAATTTCAGGGGAGGAGATAGGTCAAATACTTTGGACCTAGGGCTCAACAGGTACATATTTCAACTTGGTGAAATATGTATGCCTTTGTAACTGTGTTTGCCACCACCCACCCACTTGACAACCGGTGTTGGTGTGTTTTGCATCCTCATAACTTAGTGGATCAGCAAAATAGGCTGACAGAATAAGTACTAGGCTTAGAAAGAATAAGTCTTGGAGGTTGATTTCTTACCCCTAAAACACTTGAAGGCGGTGCTCCAGCAGGGCCACAATCAAATGACTAAAACAAGTAAAAGGAAAGTAAAACGCAAAAGAAACATGCATGTGTGTGTAAATGTATGTATACATGAGTAGACGTGTGTGTGTGTGTGTGTGTGTGTGTGTGTGCACGCAGATAGGTTAATCACACAGTAAACATGAAAGTTCACACACACATACACACACACAAAGTAACATTTTGGAATGAAATAAACTAAAATTATTTACATCAACAGTCGAAGGAAAAAAAAAAAGAACAGCAATTCAAATTATACATTAAAGATAAAATTATATATATGTTTGCACATATATTTATATATATATTATTATACATACACGCACACACATAACACTACATATATATATATATATATATACATATGTATGCAACTTTTAATCCATTTGTTTGTCTATTTTTGCAGTGTTCTATCTATCTATCGATGTCACTGGTTTATCTTTCAAATTCTCTGCTTCACAATGTCTTTTTCATCCTGTTACTGTTTCAATCTCATCTCTCACTTTCTCTCGCTCACCTCTCTCTCTCTCTTTATATATACCATGATTCCTCTACCATACTGTGTAATTTCTCAGTAATAAAATAACCCTTTCATGTCGAAATAACAACTTCTGTCAACAAGTTCATAATCACATTTCTAATATAATTACACAAAACAGAAGAATAAATAGAAGTTTTTTTTTTTAATATATATAGGCGCAGGCACATGGTTCTGGGTTCAGTCCCACTGTGTGACACCTTGGGCAAGTGTCTTCTGCTGTAGATGTCCTGCTGCAAAGGGAAAACATTATTATCCAAATTGCAACAGGAAAGAAAATAGTTACAAAGTATCAGGGTGTAATTATGTCATACTAGTGCCACCTGCACAGGAGTCAGTCCAGCGGCACTAGCAAAAAACATTCGAGCGAGGTCATTACCAGTGCCGCTGGACTGGCTCCTGTGCAGGTGGCATGTAGAAAACACCATTTTGAGCGTGGCCGTTGCCAGTACCGCCTGACTGACCTTCGTGCCGGTGGCACGTAAAAGCACTCACTACACTCTCGGAGTGGTTGGCATTAGGAAGGGCATCCAGCTGTAGAAACTCTGCCAGATCAGATTGGAGCCTGGTGTAGCCATCTGGTTCGCTAGTCCTCAGTCAAATCGTCCAACCCATGCTAGCATGGAAAGCGGACGTTAAACAATAATGATGATGATGATGATGATGATGATGATATATATATATATATATATATATATATATATATGCTACACATACATCATAAAAATGAAAGCAAAGAATTTGCATAAAATAATAATAATAATAATAATAAATAGAAAACAAGAAGCCAAAGCAAAACAGGGAAAAAAAATTAGTAAATAACTGACAATGAAAACAAAAAAACCCAGAAAACTATTCATAAAAGTACATAAAAAGCACTAAATATTAAAAAAAAAAAACTGAAAGTTATGCAACAAAAAAGAAAAAAGAAGAGACGGAAAGGGAAAAGAAGACAACAAGAAAAAAAAAAGGCTAACATACAAAGTAACACGAAGAAAATTAGATTGTGTGAATTAAGGTATATAAAGACATTTGATAGAACGTCTCAAGAAATACTTTGTTCTTATATCAAATATTTACTGTTAATTATCGATTAGATTGCCTCGGCAAAGGAGAAGGTAAGAGAGGGGGGAAGGTGTGGGCAGGTGCTTGAGGGGGCGGGGCGGGCGAGTGTTGTTTGGCAACATTGTTGCAGGAACTTCATAGACTAGTTGTTGCTGTTGTCGTTGTTGGCATCATTATTTGGAGTGCTCTTTTCCATGCTGTCATCGTTGTGTTGTAGACGAAGTCCTTGACACCGGCGCCATCGTTCTCAATGTCATCGAACCCATCCTTAGCGATGATGACGTGACATCGTTATCGCCGTCGACTGCATCATCACCATCATCATCATCATCATCATCATCAGGTAGAGGGAGCGAGAGGGCAGAGGTGAAGTGATAGGGGAGGGTTTGAGGAAGGAGTGAGAGAGAAGTGGGAGGGTATGAGAGAAGAGGAAAATAGAGAACAGAGAGAAGGGTGAGAGGAGAGAGGAGGAAGAGAAGGGTAAGAGGAGGAAGAGAGGGGGACAGAGAGAGAGGCACTGTCTTGAAGGGTTTTAGTCGAACAAAACTGACCCCAGGACTTATTCTTTGTAAGCCTAGTACTTATTCTATCGGTCACTTATTGCCGAACCGCTAAGTTACGGAGACGTAAACACACCAGCATCAGTTGTCAAGCAATGGTGGGGGGGACAAACACAGACACACAAACACACATACATATATATACATATATATGACGGGCTTCTTTCAGTTTCCGTCTACCAAATCCACTCACAAGGCTTTGGTCTGCCCGAGGCTATAGTAGAAGATACTCGCCCAAGGTGCCACGCATTGGGACTGAAACCGGAACTAAGTGGTTCATAGGCAAGCTACTTACCACACAGCCACTCCTATGCCTAATATATATGTATGTATGTATATATATATATATATATATATATATATATATATATATATATATATATATATATATATATATATATATATATATATATATATATATATATATATAAAATACACACACAGAGTAATCCCTTGCCATATCATGGTTCATTATTTAAGCTTATGTTGATTCCTCTGTGGTGCTGTCTTGCATTTATAATAAAATAAATATATGCAAATTATGAAAATAAAAAAAAACTATACAGTACAGTACTGTTTCTACTTTGCAGATTTTCACCTATCATGTGGAGTTTCGAAATGTAACACCCATAACAGTTAAGGGATTATTGTATGTGTATATATATATATATATGAGTATATATATATATATATATATAAATATATACACACACACATATATATGAGCCATTTTATCATGTTGAACTGTTAATCCTTACACATTTTTTTTTCTCGCTCCGTTTTTTTTTTTATTCTTAATCCTTTCTGTCAAAGAGCGTAGGCTCAAAACATCAAAGATAAAATTATATGACATATGTTTGCATATACATTTATATATATATTATTATACATACACGCACACACATAACACTACATATATATATATAGGCGTAGGAGTGGCTGTGTGGTAAGTAGCTTGCTTACCAACCACATAGTCCCGGGTTCAGTTCCACTGCGTGGCAAGTGTCTTCTACTATAGCCTCGGGCCGACCAAAGCCTTGTGAGTGGATTTCGTAGACGGAAACTGAAAGAAGCCCGTCGTATATATGTATATGTATATATGTATGTGTGTATGTGTTTGTATGTCTGTGTTTGTCCCCCCAACATCGCTTGACAACCGATGCTGGTGTGTTTACGTCTTCCTGAAGATTAAACTAATACACCAGAGTGTATAATGTGAGGGAGACTTAGCAGCTTGTCTTACATTCTAGTAGGTCATTTGACCATTTCTAGGAAGACCCCCTTGGCAGTGTTGCAGTATTCTGTATTGTATTGTTTAAACTGGTTGTTTGAGCTGTTTGTGCGGTGGGGGAACAAAAATATGCTTTTCTACTCTAGGCACAAGGCTTGAAATTTTCAGGGAGGTGGCGGGGTTGGGGTAGTCGATTAGATCGACCCCAGTATGCAACAGGTACATACTTTATTGACCCAGAAAGGATGAAAGGCAAAGTCGACCTCGGCGGAATGGGGGAACAAAACCATGAAAAAAAAACATAGCCCCCCCCCTCAAACCCCCCCCCCCTCAAACCCCCCCCCCCCCACTAACTATAAATGTTAAAATATGATAAACACATTAGATGATATAGTCCGAAATACACTATGCCTGAAAAATAAATAAAAAAACAATAAAAGGATGGGCACAGCACTGAAACATTGATGAGCTGGATGAGAAGCGGCTTGAAGTGCAAAACCAAACCAAACAAATAAAAAATAATAAAACATAAAATAAAAGCAAAGAATGTGTATTGGCTTTTTAATGGAGACAGGGTGGGGGAGGATAGTTTTATTATTTCTTTATATTTTTGAATGGGGGGAGGGACGTTCTCCTCTTCCCCCCACACACACCAAAACCAATCACCTGACAAGTCCTTATTGCTCTTTTGTTTTTTCTTTTATCAATAAAGTGGTGGTGGGGGGGGGGGGCGATGGAGGTTGTGCTGTTGGTGGTGGTGGTGGTGGTGCTGATGGTGGAGGGAACAATGTTGAGGGGTGGTGAGTGGTGATGTCAATGATGATGTGAAATGGGGATTTGAGGGGGGGGGCTTTTATTTTGTTGTTTTTTCACCTTCACCAATGTAATTACCATTTTCTCCTTCTAATTACTGCTTTTAAAGTAAAGTACTGAATCACAGGTAAATAAATAAATAAATACCCAATTTGGATACAAGACGCTATAACCACTTATACACATGGAGAGTAGAACCATTGTAACTGAAACTCGTTGACTATATATTAAAGAATTTTAATGACAAGTGGAAACAAAATAATAAACACTTTATATATATGTGTGTGTGTGTGCCCCCACACACGTATATATACATATATACACACACACACACAAGTTCATGCATACAGGGAGGTACTCATGTATATATACTAACACACGCGTATA
>NC_142945.1:9176353-9188853 GCF_046866305.1 Octopus bimaculoides | reverse complement strand
GAAAAAAAAAAACATATATATATATATACTCTTTTACTCTTTTACTTGTTTCAGCCATTTGACTGTGGCCATGCTGGAGCACCGCCTTAAGTCGAGCAAATAGACCCCAGGACTTATTCTTTGTAAGCCTAGTACTTATTCTATCGGTCTCTTTTTGCCGAACCGCTAAGTTACGGGGACGTAAACACACCAGCATCAGTTGTCAAGCGATGGTGGGGGGACAAACACAGACACACAAACACACATACATACACACAAACACACACACACACATATATATATATGTATATATATATATATATATATATATATATATATATATATATATATATATATATATATATACGTATATACGACGGGCTTCTTTCAGTTTTCGTCTACCAAATCCACTCACAAGGCTTTGGTCGGCCCGAGGCTATAGTAGAAGACACTTGCCCAAGGTGCCATGCAGTGGGATTGAACCCGGAACCATGTGGCTGGTAAGTAAGCTACTTACCACACAGCCACTCCTGCGATACAACAGGCTTCTTTCAGTTACCATCTACAAAATCCACTCACAAGACATTGGTCAGTCTGAGGCTATAGTAGAAGATACTTGCCCATGGTGCCATGCAGTGGGACTGAACCCGGAACCATGTGGTTGGTGAGCAAGCTACTTACCAAACAGCCACTCCTGCGGCTATATACTGATATATATATATATATATATATATATATATATATATATATATATCAAACTTTATCATCATCATCATTTAACATCTACTTTCCATGCTGGAAGACTTCAAGTTTCAGTAGGATACTGTAGACATGCAAGCGCCAAATCCATTTTGTAACCCTAGACCTGAGTCACAAGTGGGTGAGTGGTGTGATGGCAGTACAAAAAGTAAACACAAAATGACATTTAACACTTACGATGGCTGTTTCA
The DNA here is from genome assembly GCF_046866305.1 of Octopus bimaculoides. NCBI lineage: Eukaryota > Metazoa > Mollusca > Cephalopoda > Octopoda > Octopodidae > Octopus > Octopus bimaculoides. The sequence goes on along the minus strand of NC_142945.1, from coordinate 9,187,925 downwards.
GTAGAATTTTATTTAATGCACTCATAAAAAGTTACATTATAACATGCAATTTCCCCTGATGACGATAGCTTTATATTATGATGCAATCTTTTATGACAGCATTAAATAGAATGTTACCAAAACAGGTATCATAAATTGTGTGCGTGTGTATGTGTGTGTGTGTGGAGGTTTGGTGATACAAACAGGAAAGATAGAACTCAAAACATGAGTTTATATATATAGGCGTAGGAGTGGCTGAGTGGTAAGTAGCTTGCTTACGAACCACATGGTTCCGGGTTCAGTCCCACTGCCTGGCACCTTGGGCAAATGTATTCTACTATAGCCTCGGGCTGACCAAAGCCTTGTGAGTGGATTTGGTAGACGGAAACTGAAAGAAGTCCGTCGTATATATGTATATATATACATATATATATATATGTATAAGTATGTGTGTGTGTGTGTGTGTGTATATGTTTATTCCCCCAGCATCGCTTGACAACTGATGGTGGTTTGTTTACGACCCCGTAACTTAGCGGTTCGGCAAAAGAGACCGATAGAATAAGTACTAGGCTTACAAAGAATAAGTCCTGGGGTCGACTTGCTCAACAAAAGGCCGTGCTCCAGCATGGCCACAGTCAAATGACTGAAACAAGTAAAAGAGTATAAAAGAGTATATATAAATATATTCTTTTGTTTTAGTTATTTGGCTGAGGCCATGCCGGAGCACCACCTCAAAGGGTTTTAATCAGACATATTGACCCCACCGCTGCACAGGACTTATTTTTTTAAGCCTATTACTTATTCTATCAGACTGCTGCCGAACCACTAACTTAAGGGGATGTGAACATACCAGCACTGATTGTCAAACGGTGATAGGGGACACACAAATACAGACACACACATATACAAATATATATATACACACGCATATATATCATTAGACATGTGTAGACTGCCTTGACCCATGACGCAGTTAACTCAATAGAAGCCAGCTTAGCCCCCTAGGTGAATGTCATTACAAGACGAGCACAGAAAAAGGAATGCTTAACGATGACAATGATGATGATGATGACAATTCTATCGTTGTCGTTTCTGTTCCAGTTTTGAGTATTTCATATTTCACACAAGTTGCGTTGCTGTTGTTTGCAGTTGTGGTAATGAAACAACTTTCATCTCTCTTAAATACCTAATTGTTTTTGACGTTACCGCTGTCATTGTTGAAACAGCTGTTGCAATTGTGGTCATCGTTAATGCAAAATGATAATAACAAAACAAACAATAAATTCCCCCACCAGCACTTGCTGCAGCAGCAGCACCACCACCACCACCGAATAGATAAGTCAAACTGTCATAATGTGATGAAATTATTGTGAAATTCTTCAAGAAAAGGAAGCGGCATAATGTAAGACGATGATGACGATATCATCCATCATTTCCATAACAGCAACAAGAACAAAAACAAAAACAAAAGCAACAACAACTGCAGCAGCATTTGGAATTTCTTCATATTAAAATTTCATAACTGCAATTTTACATGGAAATAATAATAGTTTATAAGAAAATCAATGATGATGAGAGGAGGAGGAGGAGGAGGAGGAGAGGGAGTGGGTGGTGGTGGTGATGATGGTGATGATGATGATGGTGATGATGGTGATGATGCATGCGATGATGTTGGTGGTGGTGATGTAGTGATGGTGGCAGAGATGATGGTGGAGGTGGTGACAATGAAACAGTGACAACCAGGATGATGATAATTATGGTGGTGGTGGTGGTGGTGGGGATGATGGGGGATATTTTCTGACACAGGCATGATGCCTTGAGATAACAATAGAGGAGAAAGGAAGAAAAAAAAAAAAAAAAAAATTAACGTGAACAACAGTAGCAGTAGCAACAACAACAACAATAATTATAACAACAGCAAAAATGAATGATATTAATAATGTTAACGATGACAGCAATAATAGAATGATAACAAAAAAACAACAACAACAACAATGCTAAAAAGGGAAAAGAAGCCTCGCTGAATGAAAACTTGTCAAAGTCGAGTGAGTTTAAAACAAACATATCAGAATCAGTCTTTAATAAATCCCTTAACATTAATCTTCTTATATCTGATAATCTGTGCTACTTATCAACAGCAAATGCTTAAAAGCATAAAGTAAAGTCGTTTGGTTTTAAGATAAAAGTAAGGTGGGCGAGAGAAAGACAATCAGAGATTAAAACAATGCAAAAAACACAAACAAAATGTCTAAAAAGAATAAAATAAGGATGAGGGAGAGGGGGTGGGAGGAAATGGGAAGGAAAAATGCATTTGCAAACATGCATGAGCATGTATTTGCATTCGTTGAAGAAATTACGAGAACAAAAAGTGGTAGAATGTTGAATGTAATGTTGACTACAACAGAAAAGGGAGTATCGAGCAGAGCATTTGGAAATATAGAAGGAAATTTAATAAAATCCAATGAAAGTTAGGCCAGTGTCAAGCCTTTACTAGAACATTGCTTAAATAGAATTTATTTGGACATTTTAATGTCTGCTTTTTCCCTGCTTGCAGGGGTTGGACAGAGTTTGCTAAGGGAGTTTTATACATTAGGTTGTTTGCACTCATGGAAGCACAATTGTAGTTTTGTTTCCCAGATCAGGCAATATGTAATGGGCAACAGCAGAATAAAATTTATGTTTACATGAAGAAATTACATCACAGAACTCTATTGATTTATGAGGCATTATTATGGTGAAATATAGTGAGTGATTCCCTGCCACACAACTTACAAAACATGGTGGTTAATGTTGTATAGGGAAACCCCACAAAGCACTTCATTTCCCATTGAGCCTGTCCACTGAGCTCTAAATGAGTAAAACTGTGATGGACTGGTGCCTTGTTCAGGGAGAATGCTGTGATCTTGGTCCTATACATGCTGCGGAAACTAGGTAAGCAGCCCTATGAATCCGCAGGTTGATAACCATGATATGAAGCCTTTTCTGTCACTAACCCATAGCTGTTTCCAAGCAAAGTCATATTGCCCTTTGGCCAAACGTTTTTTGCAGAATACTGGAAATGAAGGGGAGGTCAGCCGCTTCCCCTTGCTGGTCTGACATCTATAGACTAGTTTCAGGGTGTTTTCCCCTATCAATGTAGAGCAGCTGAACCCAGCAGGCGTCGCTACTGACCATCTGTACTATTAATAGGGTAATATTTTATTTCGTTTTATTTCTTGCAGCAGTTTGAGGAGTCTAAAACTTGCATTAGAGGACTAGAGATGAAATGTGAAGGTGGTTCTGGGAAGGTGGGCAAATGGGGAGTGATAATAATAATACTTTCTTTATTGGCCACAAGGGCCCACACGAAAAAAGCAAAACAACATTACACAAAACTATCAAGGGATGGAGCGGCTTAGACTATGCATGTGAACAGTAAATAAGCAAAAACAATTGGCAATAGAATCCAAACAATTACATTCCCCAATAGTAGTAGTGGTAGTAATACTAATAATAATAATAATAATGGTTACAAATTTTGCCACAAGAGCAGCAATTTTGGGGGAGCGGACGAGTTGATTGCATCAACTCCAAAATTGACTTTGGCGGAATTTGAACTCAGAACATAGCAGCAGGCAAAATACTGCTAAGCATTTCGCACAAGGCCTGAAATTTGGGGGAGGGAGTAGTTGGTTACATCGCCCCTCCCACCACCTCAGTACGCAACTGGTACTTAATTTATCAACCCCGAAAGGATAAAAGGCAAAGTCGACCTTGGCGGAATTTGAACTCAGAATGTAGCGGGAGATGAAATACTGCTAAGCATTTCGTCCAGCGAGCTAATGATTCTGCCAGCTCGCCATAATAATAATAATAATAATAATCATGCTTTTCACCATCATAAAACAAGCATTTCATTTTCATCTCTCATTTTGCATTTCATCTTCTCTCATCACATCGAATCAGACTCTTAAATTTTTCGCTTTGATATCCAATCCAAAGCATCACACACACACACACACACACAAACAAACAAAAAAATATATATGTATATATATACATATAAAAAAAAACAAAGCTGCTTTATGTATTAACGGCAAGCATGTTAATATGTGCACAAACATTGCACCGCACTGCAATGAAAACATAACATCGCAGAGCCATGGACAACTGCAAACAAATCACCACCTGCCCTTCCCCTCCACCACCAAGCAGTTTGGTGAGCAAAAATATACTTCCTTTTTTTTCTTGCTATTTATCTTTATATTATTTATTTTTATGCTTGTGTGTGTGTGTGCGCATGTATATACATGCAAATATATATATATATATATATATGGGTGTGTGTGTATTTATTATATTTTTTGTACAATTACTGTTCTTAGATAGATCGGGTTTATATGGCAGATTATGTTCCCTCTCACTAAAGACCCAATCGCAGATGGAATACAAACAGAGAACCCAGAATGGCCATGAGCAATGAGCGTAAACATTGCAAATGCCATAAAATATAGCGTTGGGGGTGGGGGGAAGAGGGGACTGGAGGGCAAGGAGGAGGGGATGCGCAAAGACCAATGAAACAAAAACACAAATGTTAAGAGATAAAGAGGTGTGGCGGGGGAAAGGTGGGAGGATGTGAGGTGTGTGTGTAGGCAGGGAGGTCATGACAGGGGAGGGGAGGAATAGGTGGTGACAGATAGATCCAGAGATACATAGATCAATAGATAGGAGATTGATGGATCAGTGAAAGAGTTATACACACACATACAACATATATATATATATATGTATATATATGTATATATATATATATGTATATATATATATATATATATATATATATGTATATATATATATATATATATATATATATATATATATATATATATATATATATATATATATGTATATATATGTATATATATATATATGTATATATATATATATATATATATATGTATATATATATATATATATATATATATATATATATATATATATATATGTATATATATATATATATATATATATATATATATATATATATATATAGGCCCAGGAGTGACTGTGTGGTAAGTAGCTTGCTTACCAACCACATGGTTCCGGGTTCAGTCCCTCTACGTGGCACTTTGGGCAAGTGTCTTCTACTATAGCCTCAGGCCGACCAAAGCCTTCTGAGTGGATTTGGTAGACGGAAACTGAAAGAAACCTGCCGTGTATGTATGTGTATATATATATATATATATATATATATATATATATATATATATATATATATGCACACACACATATTTATAGATATGTATATGTGTATATATATATGGGAGAATGTACGAAAAAAAACAACAACAGACGAGGACAGGTGGTGTAAACAACAAAAAGATGTATTAGAATAAGGAGAAAACAAGGAGAAAAACACGGAGAAAAAAAATTGAATGGTGTTTGGCCAAATATCTATCATGGCTTCTGCGGACAGAAAGTTCAGACACACCACGCAAGTATACACATTGTCCAATCTATCCAGCAAGGGACTTGGATGTTAAATGGTAATAATGACATGTATAATATATGCATAGATGTGTGCATGTGTGTATACAATATTTACATGTATGTATAAAATAGTGTTAATCAGTACTCAATACTTTTATTTATGGATATTCGGCATTTTCCATAAGATTAGCATCATCTTTTTTTTAAATGTAACACTTGAAAATTGCAAATTATAAAGCAGGAAACCTAAGGTAGTGTTGAAATTCTAAACATAATTAAAAGCACGCAATTGTGTGTGTTTATGCGTGCATGGAAGCATGTTTGTAGAAAGAGAGAGAAAGAGAAATTTTTGGTTTGCATGACAATTATGAAAATCATATACATTTTCTAGAGAAATTAATGAAGTTATGAACTTTAAAAGATTGCAATCGTTTTTTGTAATTCTAACCAACCTCATCCATTCATTTACTTCGTGTCACTGTGATCTTATGGAAAGCACCACATCAAGTTTTGATGTTTGACTACAGCGATCATAATTTGTTAGTTTTTCAGAAATTAATAATGGATTTTAATTTAGGCACAAGGCCGGCAATGCTTCAAGGGAGCAGAGTCAGTCAAAACCATCAACCCCAGCGTTTAATTTTGGCTTTATTTTATCGACCCCAAGATAAAACCCCAAAAGCCTCAAAGACAATGCGGAGCTCAGCAGGATCTGAACTCAGAACATAAAGAGCTGGAAGAAATACTATAAACCATTTTTTCCCAATACTCTAAGGATTTTGACCAGCCATTTCCTACCTTTTTGAGAAAAAAGATGTCACTGAATGTGTAACCCTTTTGATACCAACTTGCTCAAGATCAGCCCTGGTTCTAGGTATAAACTACCTGTTTTAACCCTTTAGCATTCAGATAAAAATTCGTACTTGCAATGAAATTTTGCAATGTACCACAAACCCAAAGACTAACCCGAAACCCTAACCTCAAAAATTCTTACCTTAACCCTTATATTTTAAACCCTGACCCTTCACCTTAATCTAACCCTAATTCTCAGATGGCTTCAATAGATTGCTATGGGAATCTGTACAAATAACATCGATCTGTGATGGGATATTACACTTAGATAAATCTGATTAGTTTAAAATACTATAAATTTAAATATTTAATAGTTTGCGACTTATTTTTATTATTAATAATTTCTCTAAACAAACAAAGAAAAGAGATGGTTCTGATTTTCATAATTGGCAAACTACACCTGCCTGGAAATTGATATTGAAATTGGAATCTGTGCATCAAACAGAAATGAGTAAAATGTACCAATTATGTATACAAAATATATACACATACACACACATATATATATATATATAAAAACACATGCACACACCTGCATATGAAGCATGTGCACAACATACAAACATTCGAAAACCCAAATACACGTATATAAACGCACACACAAATATACGTATATAAGCACACACAAATATATATATACAAGCACACACATACACAAGTACACATACATACACACACATATATACACAAGCACACATACATACACACACATACATACACAAGCACACACATATATACATAAGCACGCACATATATATACAAGCACACACACACTTACTCAAGCAAGCATATACATACATACACAAGTACACACACACACAAGCGCACACATATACAAGCACGTGCACACTCAAATATACATACAAAAGCACACACACACATAAAAGTGCACACACTGATATACACATGAGTGCACGTGCACACACGCGCAGACACACAAAAGCACCCACACAAATATACACATAAAAAGCAAACGCAAACACACACACACACACACAAGCAAATACACATACAGAAGTACGTGCACACAATATATAAAAGCCAACACACACATTTGAAGCATACACATATACATATGAAAGCATGCAAACATACACATGCACATTTCTATCTGTCTATCTGTTTCATGCCTTTGTTTAGACACACAGTGTATATATAAATATATATATATATGTATATATATATATATATGGAGTGGGGGTGGGGTTGTTTATATACACAATCTCAAACAATTTACACTCAGCCTGTTCAGTTCACCATCAACTCACAAACGGCACAAGTAATAAATGGTGCGTTCAATCTTATTAAACACAGCAGGAGATAGATGTGAAGATTTCCTTGATGCCAGCGTTGAATTCGATTCAATTAAATCATTTACATCTTTAACACTAAAACATTCTTGCATACATTATGTAAGAGAGATGTGAGTGTAGAAAAAATATAGATGCAGTATGTTTGTGCATATATTATATACACACACATATATATACACGTACATTCTTATTTATCCCCATGCATATATATTTACATATATATGCACATGTTTATAACATGCATGTGTGTATATACATACATATATATATATATATATATATATATATATATATATATATATATATATATATATATAATCATAAATATACCGGGATTAGCATTGAGTTGCTTCTCCAACATACTGAAAATTTAGAAATAGCAGTCAAAGAACTACTGATTCTAAACTACAAATTTTCTCTAAAACGGATGGCGATATTTATGGCCCTTATTCTTATATATATATATATATATATATATATATATATATATATATATATATATATATATATATATATATGTATATATATATATGTATATATATATATGTATATAATATATATGTGTATATATATATGTATATATATATATATGTGTATATATATATATGTATATATATATGTGTATATATATATGTGTATATATACATGTGTATATATACATATGTATATATACATATGTATATATATATGTGTATATATAAATGTGTATATATACATGTGTATATATACATGTGTATATATACATATGTATATATATATATGTATATATATATATGTATATATATATATGTATATATATATATGTATATATATATATGTATATATATATATGTATATATATATGTATATATATATATGTATATATATATGTATATATATATGTATATATATACATGTATATATATACATGTATATATATACATGTATATATATACATGTATATATATACATGTATATATATACATGTATATATATACATGTATATATATATATGTATATATATATGTATATATATATATGTATATATATATATGTATATATTTATTTTTTTTTTTTTATTTATTTATGTGTTTTAGCCAAGTGGCTGCGGTCATGCTGGTGCACCACCGTGATTTTGACGTTCCTTGCATGGCTCTTCTCCCCCACCTGACATGGTCCAATCAAGAGTTTTGATGGCACATCTGGTGTATAAGAGAATTTGACACAGCTGCCCTAAGCTGCGTCTCATTACGAGCCATTGGTTCGTCTAGTATCGTGGAGAGGAAAGCGTCAAGTTTTGTCTTGAAGACCTCCGCATCCATGTCTTGCATGTCTCTCAAATGTTTTGGCAGGGCATTGAAGAGCTGAGGTCCTCTGAAACCGAGGCTGCTGCAGTATCTCGTTCTTATGTGAGATGCAGTGGACGGTACCTTTGGCACCATGCAGTGGCGACCCGTGCGGGCATTCCTGTAGTACTTGATACCAAAGTTTGGCACCAGTCCTTCCAGTATTTTCCATATGTATATTATTACATATCTCTCCCGCCTGCGCTCCAGGGAGTAGAGACCTAGTGCCTTCAGTCGCTCCCTGTAGTTCATCTGTTGGACTGTGGCGATCTTTTTTGTATAGTGCCGCTGAATTGCCTCGAGTTCTGCTGTCCGCTTAACACTGTGTGGTGACCACAACTGAGAGCAATAGTCTAGGCGGCTCAGAACAAATGTCTTCCATAGAATCAACATGACTTTTTGATCCCTTGTACGGAAAGTCCTCAGTATCCACCCCACCAGTTGTCTGCACCTTGCTGTCAACTTGATAATGTGCATGTGAAATGATGCATCACTACACATGTTGATGCCCAGATCTCTAACTGTTTGTTGTTCTGGGATTGCAGTACCTCCAGGCCCTGTGTATGCCAGTTGGGAGGTGCTTGTGGTCTTGTAGCGCAGTACTTGAAATTTTTTTGCATTGAACTGCATATTATTTTGCTCTGCCCACTCATATATTGCATTTAGGTCATTCTGCAGGCTTACAATATCATCAGGATTCTTTATTGCCTGAGATATCTTTGTGTCATCAGCATAGCTAGTGACAGTGGCTCTCCGCGTGACCGTGGGCATGTCCAGAAGGGCCACTATGAACAGTAGTGGCCCCAGAACAGTTCCCTGTGGAACACCGCTCAATATTTCTGTTTCCCTAGATAGTTCTCCATTGGCTGCAACTGTCTGACTTCTACCATTCAGGAAGTCATGCTCTCCTAATTTACCAGCTATGCCAAGGTTTCGCAGCTTGTGACATATCAAGCCATGATCAACTTTGTCAAACGCTTTTGCAAAGTCGAGATATATCACATCAACATTTGAATGGTCAAGTAGCTGCTTCAGGACCCAGTCATAATGCTGCAAGAGCTGCGTGAGGCAGCTTTTACCTGGACGGAAACCATGCTGGGTCTCATTCAGCAAGTCATTTTCTTCTAGGAACGCAATCAATCTCCTTCTGACAATTCGTTCCATGACTTTGCTAATATGTGAAGTCAGAGAGATGGGCCTGTAGTTTCCAGCCTCTGCTCTGCTTCCACCTTTATGGATAGGACATATGGTGCCTTCCTTCAGCTTTTTGGGAAGTTTACCATTTGCAAGGAAACTCTGGAAGAGTATCCGGAGTGGTCCTGCTAATTCTTGTTTACACGACTTTAAGAGGACAGCTGGGAAACCATCGGGGCCAGTTGCCGAATTTAAGCTCATTTCATTTATGGCAGCTATCACATCTTCCTCTTCAATGTCGATGTAGGTAATGGATGCAGTCCCCTTCTGCTGAGTGCTATTGTCAAAGAAATCAGCTGGGTTCTTTATCTGCATGTGACTCATAGGAGAGGTGAAGACACTCTTGAATTGTGTACTGAGCACTTCACTTATCCATGTGGGATCTGCAGTCAGTGAGCCATTAGGCAGGAACAGGGGTCCTATCTTATACTGCACCGTAGCAGTCTCCTTTGCAAATCTATAGAAAGCCTTGGGGTTTGTTTTTATGCTTTCTACTGCTCTCTTTTCCTTCTCTGCTCTCTCCTTTTCATGGGAGAGTTTAATTTTGTTTTCTATTTCTAACAGTGTTAGTTTTAATTTAGCCCTTTTCCTATCCTCCAGTTCTCTATTTAACTGGTTTGAGACCTTTGTTCTGTGTCTCATAAGGATTTTCCTGTCTCTAGGAATTCTATTGGCATGTTTGCTGGTCTTTCTATATGGCACGTATTTGGTGCATATGTCTTGTATGGTTGACATAAAATGACTTAGTTTGAGGTCATTGTCTTGTATAGAAAGGCTGTCATGCCAGTTTTGATTTCGAATCTCTCTGCGAATTGACTTCCAGTCCGCCCCGTGGAAATTCAGGTTGGATATTGCTTGAGTCCTCCTGGTGGGGTGGGTGTCAGTGGGTTGTCTAGGACCATACATAGTTAATTCTATAATGTTATGATCTGAGAGAGACGTGGGCGTTATTTTCACATTATGGATTAGGCTCACATTGTTTGTTTGTATATATATGTATATATATATATGTATATATATATATATGTATATATATATATGTATATATATATATGTATATATATATATATATGTATATATATATATATGTATATATATATATATGTATATATATATATATGTATATATATATATATGTATATATATATATGTATATATATATATGTATATATATAAGTATATATATATATGTATATATATATAATGTATATATATATATATGTATATATATATATATATGTATATATATATATATATATGTATATATATATATATATGTATATATATATATATATATGTATATATATATATATATATGTATATATATATATAATATCTATATATATATATATCTATATATATATATATATGTATATATATATATATCTTATATATATAATATATATATATATATATATATATGATATATATAGTATATAT
>NC_142945.1:9173660-9175853 GCF_046866305.1 Octopus bimaculoides | reverse complement strand
ATATATATATATATATATATATATATATTATATATATATATATGTATATATATATATATATGTATATATATATATATATGTATATATATATATATATATGTATATATATATATATGTATATATATATATATGTATATATATATATATGTATATATATATATATATGTATATATATATATATATGTATATATATATATATATGTATATATATATATATATATATATATATATATATATATATATATATATATATGTATATATATATATATATATATATGATTGACCGTTGACTGAACACTATTCAATTTTTTTTCTCCGTGTTTTTCTCCTTGTCTCCGTATTCTTTCTGTTGAAGAGCGTAGCTCGAAACGTCAAAGACTTTCCGTATTCCCGAGCGTCATACTAATATATACTTTTGTTATTTACACCACCTGTCCTCGTCTGTTGTTATTTTTTGTATATTCTCCCATATATATATATATATATATATATATATATGTATATATATATATATATATATATATATGTATATATATATATGTATATATATATATATATATATATATATATATGTATATATATATGTATATATATATGTATATATATATATATATGTATATATATATATATATATATATATATATATATGTATATATATATATGTATATATATATATGTATATATATATATGTATATATATATATATATATATATATATATATATATATATATATAAATATAAAGATGCGCAGAAACAGCTGTGTGGTAAGAAGCTTGGTTCCGAACTATCTGGTTCTGGGTTCATTTCCACTGCATGGTACCTTGGGCAAGTGTCTCCGACTATAGCCTCAGGCCAATCAAAGCCTTGTGAATGAATTTAGCAGATGGAAACTGAAAGAAACCCGTCACACACAGAATAACAGCAATCAAATAACGACAGCGGAGTGCACAACAAGCAGCAGCGATCTGACTGTCGCCTGTACTCTTGACAAGAGATGCCAAGTTAGTCTTTTACACCAACCGGGCTTGTTCGTATTGGCCAGAGTTGCTGGATAACATTTCGTTCCTTTAAGAACATTGTAGAACGGAAACTTTTCATAGATTGGAATTTAAATCCTAATCTCTATGACCTGTAGTAGAAAACATCTGCCGAAAGTGCCGCTAAGTGGGATTGAACCGTAAAGCATGTGGGAGCAAAGGAAGCTTTTTAACCCTACAGCCATGCCTGGACCTAATCTTTCTTTCTCTCTTTCTTTCTTTCCTCCTACGTTTTTTTTTCATTCCAAACTGAAAAGGAAACTTTCCAAATGAAGACCACTGCCACAATCACCACCACAACAACAAAATCCACAGAGATACAACACAACATGCAAATAACAATGCATGAAATGCTCAAAACAAAACAAAAACAAAAAACAAAGAAACAAGAAAAAAAACAGTATGAAAGAGATTTAAAAACAAAACAAACAGAAAAATAGAATTATAAAAAAAAAAAAAATTTTGCACAACTGGATTTGATAAAGGGAGAAAAAAAAAGAAAAAGTTCAAAAGGATAATGGTATTTAAGAGACCCCCCCCCCTTATTTATTTACTTATCTTCTTTGGTTTACATCAGCAAAAATCCTTTTGTTTTAGTTAGACTGGTGATGTTTTCTCCTTTTTCTTCCCCCCCCCCAACGCCAACCACCACCACCCCCGTCTCCTCGCTTTTACACGGGGGTTTTCGCTTGCACAAGCACCACCAGCGCCAGTGTCATTGTTACCAATGTTGTCGCTGCTGCTGCTGCGTTTCGGTTTGTTAGGAGAAAAAGATCAGCCGAGTTGTAAAACGCAGAACTAAAAGCAAAAACGATATTGTCATTGGCATTGGCGTCAAAGAGTAAATATTACTTTAAAGTGCAGCCAACAACAACAATAACAGCAACAACCACACAATATCTACCACTCAGCCAACCATTTTATCCTCTCACGGCTTTTACACCAAAGCATTTTCAAATTTCCTTTCTAATTTTTAGTTTCACATACATATGTGTGTGCATGTACGATTGTTTTATACATACATACATATATATATATGTATCATCATCATCATTGTTTAACGTCCGCTTTCCATGCTGGCATGGGTTGGATGATTTGACTGAGGACTGGTGAAACCAGATGGCTACACCAGGCTCCAATCTGATTTGGCAGAGT
>NC_142945.1:9158660-9168660 GCF_046866305.1 Octopus bimaculoides | reverse complement strand
AGCACCTCCAGTTAAGCATCTTTTACCATAAGCTTTGCTTCCATGCCTCGGACGGATTTCATTGAAGTAGATTTCTCAATGGCCAGGGGTTACAATAGGGTGACGCTTGTCCAGGGAGCCATACTGTGGACTGAACTCAAAATCACATGGCTGCAATGGAACCATCTTAAACCACACAGCCATGATGTCTGCATCTTAGATAACTTTCTACCAAAACAGCACAAACTCTTTTAACATGAAGTCTACATATAAAAATCGATTGGATAATTACTTATGCAAAATAAAGTCAATTTCGGTTAATTCCATAAGTTGTTGTTTTTTATTCTTTTTTTTTCATTTTACCGATTCCAAGAATAAAGCAAAAACAAAACCAAAAATTAAAAGAAGAGCAAAAATACAGCACAAAAATCAACATTTATTCGATTTGATTTGATATGGAATGATTACAGAAGTTTTTTGGTTTCGCGATGAATTAAACTGACAGTAGTTGGCACTTCATGTTTACAAACGGCCGATGTCAAGAACGGTCAAATGTTTCTAAGTTATTCTTTTTGCCATCTCAAGTGAATTAATGACTATCAAAGTTCAGATTCCGGAATCTACTGGGTTTCGATTTTTTCGTTTTCTTTTCCTTTCTTTTAACTTTATTTGTTTCACTCATTGGACTATGACAATACTGGGGCTCGACCTTAATGGGGTTGAGTCAAACACGTTGAGCCCAGGACCGTCTTTTTCAAAAGCTTAGTACTTATTCTATAAGTCTTTTTTGCCGATAAACATAAACAAAAAAATCTAAGCAAACCAACAAGCAGTGATGCAGGACAAACACACACATATACATGTATGTATACATTCATACACATATATACACACAGACTTCTTGCACACACATACACGTGCGTGTGTGTGGCGATGTGCTGTGCTTGAGCACAAGCCAAGTGCAACCATGCTGGTGGCATGTAAAGAACATCTTTTGAACACTGGGCCTCACAGAGGCAAAGTGGCCAAGTTCCTTTCGAGTGTTGGGCCCCACAGAGGCAAAGTGGCCAAGACCTTTGGTATTATGTCATGCTAAAGAAGAAGACCCATCAAGCTGAGCAAAATCGCATTTGTGACAGATACTGATGTCATGCAAATGTACACCTGTGCCAGTGAAACATAAATGCACTCCAGTGTCACACAAATGGCACACATGCTGGTGGCACATAAAAGCACCCATTACACTCTCAGAGTGGTTGGCGTTAGGTAGGGCATGCAGCCATAGAAAACCACGCCAAATCAGACTGGAGTCTGGTGCAGCCTTCCAGCGTGCTAGCCCAAACTAGCATGGACAACAGACATTAAATGATGATGATGGGGGAAATGGAAGATGGATTTAGCATGAATCCTTATTCAGCACAACGATTGTTTTGACCCAGGTAGCCCAAACGAGAATGTGCTTTAATCAGCATACTAATAGACCCAAATAGAACCAAAGTCCAAATAGTTACATATATGAGACAATGCAGGAATAATTCAAAACAACCAGAGTAAATAAGTATCATATTTGAGAGAGTAATGTGAATGCTAAAGGGTTAAGAGTTATGATGGTTATATGATGTTACCTTCATAGCATGAGGTAGGTACAACCAGATATCACATGAATTTCATCTTGTGTAGGCATTGGAGGTTTATGTAGCTTCTTGTAGGATCTGTTTGCAGGAGGTAGTATAGGAAGTACTGTGTGTGTGTAGGCGTGTGTCTGCGCATGAGTGAGCACACATGTGTGCGTCAGAGAGAATAGAAAGACGTGCAGGAATGTATCAGACACATACACATAACAGGGATACAAATAGATAGATACAGACATAGAGAGAGAGAGAGAGAGAGAGAGAGAGATAGAGAGAGAGAGAGAGAGAGAGAGAGAGAGAGAGAGAGAGAGAGACTGATGTTTCACAAGATTGTGTGATGATTATACATGAAGCTGTAGGTGCTTTTATATATATACACACACACACATGTATACACATACATACATACACACACTCATATATATTTATGTATGTGTATATATATATACACACACACACACATATATATGTGTATATATGTATATATATATATATGCACAGAAGCATGGAGACCTACGCATATCCTATGAGTGTGTGCATTTGTGTATGTGTGTGTGTGTGTGTCTGTGAATGTATATACATGTGAATGTACACACCTATATATACGCATACACACATACAGACGCACCTGCATGTGCACACGTATACACCTACGCGCTTCCACATTGGCTCTCAATTTCCCAAAGACTTTCCATTGTAATTCCTGTTATTGGTTCTCTCCTCTCGCTGCCTTTATACCAACCAATGTCACAGCACAGACACACACACAAACATCACCACCACCACCACCACCACCACCACCAACATCACCATCACAACAACAACCATCAGCTAATGCCACCATTACTAGTTTCCTCCAAGCAGATGACATCACACTGTGCAATAACAAAATGAAAATAAATAATAATAATAAAAACAGAGTAAGTCTAC
This sequence comes from Octopus bimaculoides, assembly GCF_046866305.1. Taxonomy (NCBI): domain Eukaryota; kingdom Metazoa; phylum Mollusca; class Cephalopoda; order Octopoda; family Octopodidae; genus Octopus; species Octopus bimaculoides. Next base: position 9,166,120 of record NC_142945.1, on the reverse strand, counting down.
AGAAATGAAAGGCTGGGATAATAAAAAAAAACAGCCTTAGGTACTAATGGAATTGATATAAGCTTTGTTTTTTCTTTTTTTGTTTTATATTTTTAGGTTTTGATGTTTCGTTTTGTTGCCTGCTTTTTTTTTTTTTCTATCCCTACTAATACTACCACTGACAACCACGACAACTACCACCACTATTACTACTAGTAGTAGTATCCCTATGACCAATGCCATCATCTCCGTCGACGCTCCTGTGCCAGTGAGCTTCACTTAACAGATCTATGATATAGATTTATTAGGTTGTATCACTTATCACTTACACACACACACACACACAGAGTCACACGTGCGAATACATAAAACGAAAGACACACACGCACACCACACAAACACACACGGAAACCATGCACTCATCACTCACACATAAATAGACAGAGGCAAGTATGTGCATAAATAAAGATACATACACACACACACACACACACACACACACAGACAAATACACACACAGGCACATGCACAGGTTTTCAATTCGTCAGTGAAGCTTGGTGGCTGAAGAACCGAAATGCAACATAGCAGAACTGCAGACTTGACCACCAACTATGGTGAGTGGGTGGGTGGGTGGATAGATGGCTGGAGGGATGGTTGGTTGGTTGGTTGGTTGGTTAGTTGGTGGCAGAAGAACCAATAGAAGCTATTTTAACGAATTTGTCATGTTTATTTATATACGTGTGCACACCACATGTACATATATGTACATTTAGGTGTGTGTGTATATACATAAACATATGTACATATACATACATGTATGTACATGTTTATATATATATATATATATACACACACACACATCTATATTGATAGATAGATAGATGCAAATATATGCATAATATATATGACTTTTTTCCATCCAAAGGGTTTTCTAACTCAATATTCCTCATACCATTATTTATAGCTTCAGCTAATTTGAGTTCCACCATCAAAAAGAATACACACACACACTTGTACATATAAACACATGCATATATATATATACACATACAAGCTGACACATTCACGAGTGAAATCACTTAACTGAAATCCTATTCGCGCTGAGAGAAATCAACCGTCTACACTGAGCTCGTTAATATACACAAACTCAGTAAACGAGTCTCCATCAGCTTCAATAATTTATACTGCAGTTAGCCAATCAATGAGTAGTTCAGTTATCCAAAAAAAAAAAAAAAAAAAAAATTAAATATTCCAGTTATTCAATCAAAGCTGAGTGTTCGACATTCCAGTTATACAATATCCAATCAAAATTGAGTCTTTCAGTCATCTAATGAATGCTGAGTACTCAAGTCATCAGTATTCTAGTTATCAAATCGTAGATGAGTATCCAATGAGTATATCCAATCAACAAGGGTCTCTGTTATCCAATCAGCAACGAATGTCTCAGATGGCCGATCAACAGGAGTTTCAGTCATCCAGTCAACAATGAGTAATTTCAATTATCCAATCAATGTTGAGTATTTCAGTTAACCAATCAACCCAATTTACCTACTCACATTCTTGCAGAAATGACTCAGTAATGTCACAGTCATTTTGTGTTCTTAACAGGATTCTACAATGAAACCAATCAGATGCAGGATTCTACAAGCAGGCTGGCACATTGAATTAGAGGTACGCTTTATTCAGTGGAATGCAAGGCTGTATACCCTTTAGTTCACACATCCGATTGACCTAATCGCTCTCGCTCAGAAAGGTAGCATCAACTCAAGATTATAAAAACAGACGTGCACAACATACATTGCAAGAGCATCAAAACTGGAACCTCATGCTTTCAAGTAAAATAACAGAAACTAAGGAGAGCTTCTAACCACCTGAAAAGGAAACTTGAGTAACTTTTAGATATTTCAGGCACAAAATATCATAACTAGAAGTGTGAAAAAGGATAAAGACCCCCTTTAGACATGGTTTTCTATATATCACTGGAAGGGAGATGAACTGCTGCTATCTCAAGTGGCCGAATGTCCATTACTGATGAGACAAAGGAAAGTCGAAATCACATGATCTGGTGGTCTCAGTGCTGGTGATAGCAGATATGTGCGTTTCTCTCATGGTATCTATCACAGTATAGTTTGTTCTAATAGAACATCCCTATTCAAGGGGGGATAAATATTATCACTAGGTATTAATACTCCTTCTATCACTAATATGTATTATTTTACTTTTGTATCATAGTGCTCTTACATACATACCTATGTGTGTATATATATATATATATATATATATATATATATATATATATATATATATATATATATATATACATACATATTGGTATTAGGAAGGGCATCCAGCTGTAGAAACCATGCCAGATCAGACTGGAGTCTGATGCAGCACCTCAGCTTACCAGCCCTGGTCAAACTGTCCAACCCATGCCAGCAGGGACAACAGACATTAGATGATGATGATGATGGTGATGATGATATACATACTAACACACACGCACACACGGATTAGAAGTATTAAGCAGTTATTGAGATAAATACAAACTTGTTACCATCTCAAATATCTTTCGAACATACTTGTGCTAGTAACAAGTACATGTGTGTGTGTTTGCATGCATTTATGATTGCATGTATGCACATCCTATAAAAATATGTTGGTTTCTGCACAACATATAAATGCGTGTGTGGGTGTGCATGCATGCACATCTGTGTAGGAGGGTATGTCTATGTGTGTCTAAGTATGTCTACGTCTGTCTCTGTATAAGTGCGTCTATGCATAAGTGATGCACGTGTGGGTGTGTGCGCATGCACATCTGTGTTAGAGAGTGTGTCTATGTAAGAGATTGTGTGTGAATGAGTTTGAGTATGTCAGATCGTGGGTATGTAATAGAGAGTGCAGCTATACAAGTGTGTGTGTGTGTGTGTGTGTGTTGTGTTTATGAGTATGTGAGGGTATATCAATGTCTGAGTAATTTTGAATTGTTTGTGAGTTAATTAATGTGAACATGGGGACATGTAGGAGTATGAAGTGTGTGTGTGTGGGGGGAGTCACATGAGTAGGTGTATGTAAGCTTGTGGGCACATGTGAGTAGGTGCCTGTAAGTAAGTGTATCCATGTACAACCATGTTTGAGTGTGCACATGAATATGTATACATCAGCATCATCATCGTTTAATCTGCACCTTCCATGGGGTGGACAGTTTGACAGGAGCCGGCCAGGCAGAAGGATACGGCAGGCTACTGTGACTGTTTTGAAAGGGTTTTTACGGCTGGATGCCCTCCCTAACACCAACCACCCTGCAAAGTGGACTGAGTGATTTTTTTTCGTGGCACCAGCACAGGGGAGGTCAGTTTTGGCATGGCTCTTACAGCTGGATACCCTTCTGAACACCAACCAGCTTACCGTGTGGACCAGATGCTTTTGTTTGGTGGCACCAGCGCCAGCAGGGCCACCAAATAACTCTCAGGACAAAGAATTTTGAGAAGAGGGGGGGGGGGGCATTGCAGGAAGGGATCTTGTGTCAGATAATGAAAGGTGAGAGTGAGACAGAGAGGCAGAAACAGGTGTCTTGCTATGCAGGTACATGTAGTTGGAACAGACAGAAAGATGGCCCGATGTCAGATCTACAATATCAACCAACATACATAACACACAAATACCCTCTATGGTTTATTCCTGTCACTTGTTTGAAGTATGGTATTCCTGCAAATAAGACTGGATGGTCATTAGTAGGAACGACCTTTGGTTATAGGTCTGCTCGCTCGATCAGGAACAACTGTCCTAATGATAAACAACCTTGACAGTAACTTGGCGGCGGGGGGGGGGGGGTTCTGTCAGCAACAAGAATAAAAAGTCAGAAAAATAAAAATACATAAAACCAGAGGTGTGAAATAAGAAAAAAAAAAAAATGTTAATAAAAAGAATAAAACATCACAATGGTGGGGGGGGGGCAGCAGCAGGGGCGGGGTGGGGGTGCGGGTGATGGTGACTGGGAACTGTTTTAAATTGGATCATAAACTGCTAGAATGTCTGGAGAATTGCAGTGCAATTCTTCAACTTGGTGGAACAATTTTACAGATGATAAGATTATAAGCCAGAAAACTGCGAAGAATTTGGAAATGAATTTACAGAGGAGAATTCCTAATGTAATAATAATAATAATAATAATAATAACAACAACACTAGTAGTATAGTAATAAAATTAATAATAATATCAAGAGGAAATGATGGTGAGTGGAGGTTACAAGCCAACAAGTTGTTGGAACAAAACTACACAAAAAAATAAAGAAAACAAAAAGGAAAAGAAAACAAGTGCTTTATGAAGCGATGACAGTAATACCAGTTAATGTACTCTATCAGACCTTGTGAGCCAAGAGAGAGACTGTAGTGAGGAGGTATAAGATATAACAAGAGAGAGTGAGGGAGGGGGGGCAATTGTGAGAGTGAAGGTGAAAGAAAGGGGAGGGGGTGAGTGGAAGGGCAAAGAAACGTGTGTGTGTGGGTGGGGGGTGGGGGGGGGGGAGAAATGTAGAGCAAGGTTAAAAATAATTTTCGAGTTAATTCACATGCTGTACGGCGTTTTGTGTAATTTCCCTTCCCCCCCCCACCCGCCATACACTTGCTGTGGAATCTATATTGTACACGCAGCATGATTTATAACAGATATTAATAGTCTGCTTGGGAGAGAGACAGCAAACATGATTCAGAAGTTATCAGACACCCCCCACGCCACCATGCAAGGTTAAAATATTGATTCGATTTGCCATAAGACCCCCATGATCTTTCATGAGGGTTAATAACCTCATTTAAATATATACATATATATATTACACATACACACATGCATTCTATATATCTTATCTTTTAGCTTTTACTTGTGCCATCCTGAAGCACCAATACCAGTTGTCACATAATGGTGGGAACAAACTCAAACACATATACACAACATGCTTCTTTCGGTTTCTATCGGCCAGCTCCAACCACGAGGCCTTGGTTAGACACATGCCCCAAAATGTCACACAATGGGACTGAACCTGGAACCATGTGGTTCAAGAGCAGACTTCTTACCACTCAGCTACTCCTGTGCTTAATCATCATCATCGTTTAACGTCCGCTTTCCACGCTAGTATGGGTTGGATGATTTGACATAGGGCTGGCGAACCAGAAGGCTGCACCAGGCTCCAATCTGATCTAGCAGAGTTTCTACAGCTGGATGCCCTTCCTAACGCCAACCACTCCGCGAGTGTAGTGGTTGCTTTTATGTGCCACCGGCACGAGGGCCAGTCAGGCGGCGTGTGTGTGTGTACATATGTATGTATGTACATCTTTTAGCTTTTTATCACTTACCTATTTCAGTGATTTAGCTGCAGCTATACTGGAGGACTGTCTTAAAGTGTTTCATCAAACAAAACAACCCCAATACATATTTTTTTTTTATTGAACAACAGTGGAGTAGAAACACACACACAGCAGGCGCCTACTTTCGGTTCCCATCTACTAAATCCACTTACGAAAGCTTTCAGCAGCTCAAATGAATGAGGATATCCATTTCTTTTTCCCCTTAGCTTGTCATTCACTCCAGTGGTATCAAACAAGGTAACCAAATATGTAATAGAACTCACCAATAAAATGCTAACTGAAGGTTTTTTGCATATAGAACAACAACCCTACAAATATGCAGCGGCAGAGCTTATATTTGTTTTTTTCGTTACCTCTCATATTCCCATTCAACTCTGCCTCCTTCGAAAGTGTTTAGAAACTCGATAATATTTCATTCTTACCTGAAACACAAAAGAAAAATAGATATAAATATAAATATAAATAAATACATACATACAAGAATCAAGTTGCAAATTTCAGCAAAAAAAAAGAAGAGATAATAGTAATAATTATTATTATTTTAACAATGAAAAAAGAAAATTATGAATGTGTGCATGTAACTGTGAGGTAATTCTGTGTGTGTGTGTGTGTGTGGGTGTGGTACTATATGGGTAAACATTGTTATGAGCTTCTTTATGTGAATATATTGGCAAATATACACACAAGCTTGTGTTTGTATATGTAAGTATATATGTGAGTGTATGTGTGTTTGTGTGTGTGTGGGAGTATAGACATGAATGGAAGCATGCATAGATTAATGTATGATATATGTGCATGTACATGTATTTACGTGTGTGTGTGTGTGTGTGTGTGTATGTATGTATATAGGCATGCGTATGTGTATGTATATATACATATATGTATAAGGTGTGAGGGTAGGTATGAATGAATACACATGGATTAATGTATGTGTACACACACACACACATATATATATACAAACAAACAGACATATATATATATATATACACACACACACACAAATATATATATACACATACACATACACCCTTCTTGTACACAATAAACACACAACAAAAACCAACATCTGACTGCTAATGTATGTGAGGAGTGCTGTTTGCCACAGACAAATATGCTACAATAAAGACTTGAAGAGATTAAGGTTTCATCAAATTACATGCGAGACTTCAGCTGGAAGATGAGCAATTGTTCCTACACAGGACTGCTTTACATAATACTGGTGATATGAGCGGTAGTAGTGGTGGTGGTGGTATGGGCGGTGGTAGTGATGAAGTTTAGTCGGTAGTAGTGTAGGCAGTGATATGGCAGTGGTGATGTAGGCGTGAATGGTGGTTAGGGTAGGAATGGCGGCAGTGGCAGTAAAAATGTGGGTTGTGGTGAAGGTGGTGGTGGTGGTGGTGGTGGTGGTGATGGGGCTTAGAAGGTAGAGTTGTATGTAGGTGGTGCTAGTGATGTAAGCAGTTGGTGGTGGAGGAGTTGGTTGGAAATGGTAACAGTGTTGGTGGTTAGGGTAGCAACGGTTGTAGTTGTTGCAGTTGCAGCGGTAGTACTAGTTGCAATGGTAACAATAATGGCCGTAGTAGCAGTGATAGTGGTAATGATAGTATAGTAGCAGCAGCAGCAGTAGTGGTAGTAGTTTACTTCTTGCTTAACCCCCCCCCCCCCCATCGCCACCAACACCACCCAGGTCAGCATAAATTAAAAATTCTTATGATCAAAGGCATTGCCATTGTGTTTCCCCTGCCTCAAACATAAGCATATCTAGGGCTACACTAGCATGCATTGTTACGGTGCATAGCTGCAGTGACCGTTGATTGGTTGTTGATATATACCTGGGTCCTGCTGGACAAATTGTTCAGCAGAGTCCCAACTAGTCCCCACCACTGCGAGATACCTCTTCATCTGCCGTGACCATGTGGCATGTGGCATCGGTCGACCATGTATAAGGTGTGAGGGTAGGTATGAATGAATACACATGGATTAATGTATGTGTGCACACACACACACACATATATATATATACATACATACACACACACACACTCACATATATATACACACTCACATATATATACACATACACGCACACCCTTCCTGTACACAATAAACACACAACA